>NW_013665787.1:580850-582671 GCF_000517525.1 Limulus polyphemus | reverse complement strand
CCTAAAAAAAATATCAGTTACTCTGTATGTATTTGTAAATAGTAAATACTAATTAGTTTGTGTCTCACGTTTTGGCTGCTAATCTGTTTGCCCTCTTCAGGGAGGTCCTGAAAAGGACTATGTCTGATGGTGGCGAGGGGGATTCGATCTGATATTATGTTACTTTTCAGAATAATCCATCACGAACATAAATTATAAAAAAAAATTCTGGTCCACTGCATCCTTTCATCATTATTTACTTAATCGAGACTGTGAATTTATTTTAATAACTTAACTTTCATTCCCCAGTATACCTGAAATTTGGACTCTGAACACCATGAAGGTTTCAAAGTGAAGAAGAAAACAGCAGCGTGATCTCGTATAGGTTCGGTTTCATTAAGTAAACCTTTGTGATAGACAATCAAAATTCTTCATTTCTTCAAAACCTAATTGAGTAGATGGTGTACTTACACGTTATACACGTACATGTTACCTTTAGAATTTATTATACTAATAAAAATACCCACTTTGATTTTGAACTTACTTGAGAAAATATCTTACTACAAAAAATTTTAATTTAACCTACCAATGTCACGAGACTGTCATTATTGAGAGTTCTTTGATTCGATATTTTTTTCTTTTCTTTTTTCTTCGGGGAAACGCCTACAGTTTAATGACTCGTTGCAGATGATTTTGAAAACCTTCCCTTAATACATTACCTTTTCACTTTCATATTTATTTCCATGCACAGACACGCCCTTTTATCGCCTTGATCTTATTGCCCATTTGGATTTATTTTTGCTCTGTTAGCCCATGCTTAAACTTTCAATTTTTTCCTTATGTGGCAAAGTTGGACAAAAATTCTGAGCTTTGTCTTTTTATCTGTTGTGGTTGTTATATTTGGTTATGCATTAAGTTTGCAAAACTAAACTGGTAAATTTAATTTTGATATTAATATGTATATTGAATAACATAAGCATTCGAGAGCAATGTATAGAACATTATAGTATAGTGAATCAAAATTTAGTTTTTCTCACAAAATAGTTCATTACATTTGCTTATGAAATTTATCTAGTTTAAATAAATGTTGGAGTTTCATGTGTGATTTTTATTTTAACTCACAACACCTTATTAATGTTGAATAAAAATAATTTAAATGATTAACTTACTATTCTTGGATTTGTTAAGTAAATTTTTAAAGGGCTTTAAAACTTCAAAGTTAAAGAAGTTTATAAAATAATCAAGGTAAATTGATATACTTTGTCTGAACAAGCTTAAGTGAAATTAAACATAATTATAGATTAAGCCTAATTTGTTACTCACAATTATCAGCTGCATATACCCAGCAGTTATGTATATACACTCTGAGATTCAACGTGTCTGCATGTGGCTGAGTATTAATAAGTAACTCAACAACGTTATTACCATACCACAGTCTGTTTATATTTTGCTATCGAGAAGTGTTGTATTTATTATTGCCTAGAAGTTAATTATCTCATGGTTTAACAAAGTGCGATTTTTAGATGCTATTGAAACATAAAAAAAAAAACAGAAAACTTTTCTAGCTATTTAGATTTGGGTGAATATCAGACTGTTAAGGATTTTATTGGAGTCAAAACAAATGAAATATAATATAATCTTAGTTTTCTATCAACAACGGAAACTTTCTATAATTTCAAACCTAAGTAAACATTTTATATACATAGAAATGTGTACATTTTACATGTTCTGTGTTCCCTTGTTGTACCAATAAAAAACATTTAACGTGAAAAAAATCTCAAAGATAGTATTATAAGTGTAGTTTAAAATGACAGAATAAACTTTATGTAAATGATCATATTC
>NW_013665787.1:577814-580840 GCF_000517525.1 Limulus polyphemus | reverse complement strand
CTTGCCGAATGTGTGTCTCGTCGTGTGCCATCACTATAAGGGATTAGAGTATGCTAAGCTTTACACATTATATAGGCTACACTAATGTGACATTTACGGCGGTTCATTTAACTATTATACGTGATGTACGTTTTTTTGAGGGTGGTTAATGAAAGTGTTCGAAAACGCGACATTAATTTCTTGAGAACCTAATACTTTGACAATGCTAATATAGAGGTTGAATACGTTACATCAAAACGAATTTGGAGCCTCACAACGTCGTTAAAATCAATATCGCTATGTCCGTCATGCTTTACTTGATGATATCTTGACATTTGTCCTACATTGTAGTTTTCGTTGTAAGAGGCTCCGTCGTAAGAGTTGCATGTTCAAAGCACACCAGTCCTCTGTGCTTGCTTTCTATAGTCAATTTTGTGTACTTGGACGGCGGTTTCCCAGCGCTTGTTTCAGCAATCTGATCGCACAGAAATCCACAAGCAACTTGACCGTTATGACTTCGTATGAAATAGTATAAATACCCATTTCATTCTCAAAGTGCTTAAGGTATGCGACAGTTGAATGGATATATCGTAGAAGCTGTCGGCTTTGGTAAGACTTGTTGCAGGTCTCTTCTTGGATAATTCTGGTGCCCTAAGTAAATACATATTCCTTTGCTTTCCAACACCATTAAATACAAGGGATATCTCCGTCATTGAAATGACGCACACCTTTATGATTTGAATTTATTAATATTTTGTGTTTCAAAGGGCTAAGAGACAAGCGCTTCCGAAAAGCGATCACTTTTTGGTGGTATCAGACTACTTATGAAGCGCTAAACATTGTCAAACTGTATTTCTGATACATTTCGTTCACCGAGATTTGATATCGGCTACAGTTGTCATGAGATTTGCTGATTTGTATATTCAAAATAGTTTTTTTCTTTGTTTGTTATTAAGCACAAAGCCACTCAATGGGCTATCTGCGTTCTGCCCACCACGGGTATCGAAACCCGATTTCTAACGTTGTAAGTCCGCAAACATACCGCCGTGGAGGGGCTCAAAGTTGTTTTAATCTGTCATACTCAACCCTCTGTATAAGTACTGGTATGAAAACGAAATTATACATACAAGTAATAACTATATAGGATTTTACACGTAGAAATGTTAATGGTGGCAATTCAAATCGGCATATAGATAATGGAATCTTTAAGCCAATTGACTTAACTCAAGAGTTCTAGCGATTTCTACACAGTGTAGTGAAAACAGAAATTTACCGCATTCGAGACACAGCAACTTAATTGGCTAGAGTATTTGTCTTATCAACAGAATCACGGGTTCGACCTTCACCGAACTTTAAATTTCATAGGATGGTTGGAAACTATTAAAATTTCTATAATTTGTTTGTTAAGCACAAAGCTACACAATAGAACCCCGGATTTTAGCGTTGCAAGTCAGTAAACTTATCACGGAACTATTGCGTAACATGTTTACAGTTGAAACCAATTGACAACGAAATTTCGAACAAAAAAGGAAAAAAACAAGGATTTGTTTGTTTGTTTGTTTGTAATTAAGCACAAAGCTACACAATGGGCTATTTGTGCTCTAAAAAGAAGAAAATAAACAAAGTTTAAGCTCTCCAGACTGACTGACATAGTCCAATAGTCTTGCTAATATTCGTCCAATTACTTGGTTGAAGTTTGTTTGTTTTAGAGCAGAGCCTTAGTTGGCAAGCGACTGTGTCACCCGCGGAGAATCAAACCCCGGATTTTAGCGTTTGAAGTCCGTTAGTTTACCGCTGTCTCTCAGGGGGGCAACTGAAGCATTTGTCAGTAAATCAAGATGTATGTTGGATTCCTATTCAATTTCAACTTTCATTTCACAAGAAAAAGCATACAATTATGGTCCTAAGTGTGAAGATTATATGTAAAAAATATTGGTTGATACCGTTCACGTTAACGTAACGTTTATCTATGAAAATAAAATTAACCGACATTCTTATGTGTAAATTGTATCATTTAATTTGCAATAAACAAGTTACAATTAGCTATCATACATGAATAAGAAAGTTTACTATCAAGTAAAATGTTAGTTTTTTTTTTAATTTCGAGCAAAGCTACACGAGGGCTATCTGCGCTAGCCGTCCCTAATTTAGCAGTGTAAGACTAGAGGGAAGGCAGCTAGTCATCACCACCCACCGCCAACTCTTGGGCTATTCTTTTACCAACGAATAGTGGGATTGACCGTCACATTATAACGCCCCCACGGCTGAAAGAGCGAGCATGTTTAGCGGGACGGGGATTCGAACCCGCGACCCTCAGATTGCGAATCGAGCGCCCTAACCACTTGGCCATGCCGGGCCTTGTTAGTTTTGTAGCACAATGAAAAACGAAAAGAACAAACAAAACTACTGCAGTCTTTTCTGTTTACATAATTTGCTCATTATTTATAAAAAAATGCATGTTTATTACTATTTTCCAGAATTAAAAATGGCTAATGTTTTGCTTTATTCTGAATAGTTTGCACCTTTAAAAAAATTCTGAGAAATTTCATTCACCAGTTTTGACTCTAGAGCCATGTAAATTTTTAAGAAAATTTCAAAATTCAAAAACAAACAAACAAACCCTATTATTCGGAATAGACCTTTACTTTACAGAACCAGCCAGGTTCTTTAAAATATATGGTGGTAGTTTTCCTCTCTAAAAAATGTTAATAGCTTCCTTTATAGTAACGCCATGGAATTTAGATTAACAGTTTCTTGTTATCACCCCAATGAAATCAGTACAGCCGTATCAAGCATCATTATTTATGCTAATTGCTTATGCTAATATCATGTAACGCTAAATGTTCTTTATTTAGGATAATTTAATAAAATTTAGTAAATCTCTGCTGAAAAGTTGGCAATGCATAATCAATAATAACGTCCACCAGTATGATTCTTTTGAAAACTTGAGCTAGAAACTGCTAATCTAGTTTGCTTGGCTTAACCAATACTTGTGTATCTACACGTCCTTTCACCTGATTGTTTTGATGTTCTAAATCAGCCGTCTT
>NW_013665787.1:574026-576937 GCF_000517525.1 Limulus polyphemus | reverse complement strand
GTTTGGTGTGACGGGGATTCGAACCGCGACCCTCAGATTGCGAGTCGAGTGCTTTAACCACCTGGCCATGCCGGGCCCTCCCAACTGTGTATTAAGTAATCCCCCCCCCTGCCATGATCTTATGCTTATGTTACTACGTAATTAGTTTGGACTTTTAGAGTTTGTTTTTATTGTTTGTTTTTAATTATGCACAAAGCTACACAAGGGCTATCTGTGCTCTGCCCACCACGGGTATCGAAACCCGGTTTCTAGCGTTGTAAGTCCGCAGACATACCGCTGTGTCACTGGGGGGCGACTTTTAGAGGCTTTTTAGTTTGTTGTTAAGTTACACTACGGGGATATCACAATCCGCTATTTAGCGTTATAAGCCTTCAGATTTGCCGCTATGGCACTGGGGGCTTTTTAGAGGCAATAATAGCCTTGTTATATTGCACAAGAAAATATTTTAACTTCAGTTAAACAATATCCTCAATCTGAACTTTTTTGTGTTTAGTGTATCTGGATTTTATTTTGTTCCATTTTTAAACAATAGATAATTTTTGTTATTACGTAACCTTCAAAGAAATATTGATGATGATGTGTGTTTGTTTTGACATTATTTTGCTAAAACCATTTGGGATTTTCATACACTGTACTTATCCAATTTCAAGTAAATCATGCTTTCCAATTATACGCGTGTGTGTGGAACTTTCCACCTTTTTTTTTGAGTAAAGATGACGACGTAGTTGAAATAGTCGTGATTTTAACAAAAGTAACGTATATAGGACGTGAGCTTAGTTTCTGTTTCCTCAATAAAGGGCGTCATTTAACTGTCTGCGTATGGTCTGTAATAGAATAACTATCAAAAATGATATGTTAGGTTTCCGTCGCTAGTGGAAAATAACAAACTTAGTAGACGAAGAATTTGAAGTTACACTAAGAAAAAAAAATGCAAGACTCTCAATTAATATTATTATTATATAATGCCACCTGTTGCACTTCTGACGGTTAAGAAGTTCTAAGGGCCAATTATGCAAATAATCACTTTGAACAGGTCGGCTGACAGTTCCTGGCAATCATTGGATGGCTTTCGTGTAAGCTATATGTTGCTTGCGCACGCGCAATTTATGCAGGTGATAACCGTCTATTTTGAGGGTGGGAATCACGACTTTGTGGTAGACAAAGCAATGCCGTTTCCTAAAGCTGCCGATTGGGTGTTTTCCATTCATTCTTTCAGTCTACGGTAGCATATGGTTCTACCAAACTCGTGCAACTAGCCACCCCCAAAAACGTGTAGGGTGAATGAAGCTCATGAGAGATATTATCTGCGCCATGATGGATTAGGCTTAGGGATGTAAACAAAAGAATATGTTAATCTACAACTTGTAGGACAGACAGAAGTACTTTAGGTTCGTGCAACAGGTAAAAAGAGTGTATAACGATACATTTATTTTACTTTGCAACTGAAACATGATTTTTAATATTTTCTTCAATCTCGTGTAGGTTAAACGCCAAGTACAAATCGTTGCAAATTATACTTTTTCTATTGTTAAACATCAGCAGTCAGAGAGTCTGCTTACATTCCTCCCGCCGCTCCTTTTCAAGATTGCATGTGTTTATATTGGATAACGTCAACTTTCACCTTCGAAAACTCAGAGAATCCTTCTCAGATCCAGACTGATCAACGATCCAGATCATTTTTTGTAGTGTGATGAGGAGTCTCCAATTTAATGACCCATGTAATTTGGTAAAATTCAATGACACTTTACGGGGTTATTAACCCATAACCGTGAAAATGCCCTAGCTCCCCATTATAAACAATGCTTAAAAGTGATCCAGATTCGCGGGGGACACACATACATACATGTATAAGTTATAAAAGTTAAATTTTTATTGCGTTCAAATATACGTAGTAAGTTAAAACTTCTATGTTTTATTACCTTTATTTTACAGCTGTTAACCATTTCTTAGGAAATTCAAAGACTGTTATGTAAAGAACGAAATTTATTATGGTGCTTTATAAACAACTCAAATGATCAACGTTTTTTGTTTTTGTTTTTAAGTACACGATTAAAAACTTTATTCAAAATAATCTAAGAAAATACAGGGACTAAATCCACAGGGTTGAAACCACATTAATAGTTACGTGAGGTACTCAGACTTAACTTAGTTTCCATGTAATTATTAGTATGAACTTCTGGGTGAAAGTAAAGAAGAGTGTATAATTATATGTCAACCACATTATATCTACTATAACCAGTGCTGACGAGACCCTGCACCCAACACCAGGGTTCTATAGGCCAGCTGGGACATGACAATTATAGCAATGTTTTTGTTTTTTTAACGTTATTTCATTCCAGCCCTCAAAAGAACTGACTGGCCAGAAGAAGGTTACACCCTCTCTTCGGCTAAGGGGAGAGATGTTTGTAACTGTTTGTTAAGAGAGGAATGGCAGAGATTGTGCAGTGATTAATAGATAATATAATATTTGATAAACAAAAGCAATATTCGTGAGGTTACGTTATGAATTCTCATTTCTATTCTGTTGAATCATTCTATTGGATTAATTGTTTGTAATTAAGCACAACGCTACACAATGGGCTATATGTACTCTGCCCACCACGGGTATCGAAATCCGGATTCTAGCGTTGTAAGTCCACAGACATACCGCTGTGCCACTGGGGGGCTATTGGATTAATACACTAAGGTAAATTAATCTTTGGTGCAGCATCATGATTAGGGTCACTTATAGGAAGATGATACATTAAGTACAGGTTTAGAAGGTGGTCAAGTGGTTGAGGTAGCTTCCTTGGAGAACGTACCTTTTGTCTGAGCAATTTGTCATTAATTACATTTTTGGTTTTAAAACTCTGAGTATTGTATGGTGTATGAAGCTGCCTAACGATAGTCGGGGAAGTGATAAGACCATAAC
>NW_013665787.1:559844-573026 GCF_000517525.1 Limulus polyphemus | reverse complement strand
ATATGAAAGGCTAGACGAATAGCATGACTTTCTGGAAACTGTAGACGATCATAAAAGTTAGAGAAGGTTGAAATCCAGGAAGTGTGTTTGTTTATTAATAATTAAGCACAAAGCTACACAATGGGCTATCTGTGCTCTTCCCACCACGGGTATTCGAAACCCGGTATATAGCATTGTAAATCCGAAGACATACCGCTGTGCCACGGGGGGGGGGCAGGAAGTGTGACCATACGCGATACAGGAGAGGATGAAAGTCTTGTACGTATAAAGTAAAAGATTTTACAGGTTGTTCCAGATAAGCTTTACAGAAGGTTAAAACACTGTAAAACTTTTTGAGTATAGATAAATGAGACTTTCAAAGCGCTTATCAAAACTAACACTAAAATGAACTACAATGTGATTTATATAAGTAAATAAAAAGGTCAGGGTTGTGACATGAGCAACAGCAGTGGCTGAGAGAATATTTATGATAACAAATTACCTGGCAACAATGGTTACTGTATGAACTGTATTAAATTAGTGAGGTGTAGGTGTTAGCTTTCATAAAATTTATCGCTACAAAATAAAAGGATTTTTTGTCACTATATTATACAGTTATTTTAACACAGTATACTTTTAATGATACTTTATCATATTATTGCATTAACCTGCATATTATTCAGAAGGACGAACTGGCGAACCAGCAAGCTAGTATTATTTAGCCTAGTGTAACCTGGCCTGGCATGGCCAGGTGGTTAGGGCGCTAGACACGCAATTTGGAGGTTCGAATCCCCGTCCCACTAAACATGCTCGCTCTTTCAGCCGTGGAGGCGTTATGATGTGACGGTCAATCCCACTATTCGTTGGTAAAAGAGTAGCCCAAGAGTTAGTGGTCGGTGGTGATGACTAGCTGCCTTCCCTCTAGTCTTTCATTGCTAATTTAGGGACGTCTAGCGCATATAGCCCTCGTGTACCTTTGCGCGAAATTCATAACATAACACAACGCAGTGTCAACAGGAAAAGACTACATTGATACGACCTACTGAAGTTAAAGAAGAGTATCGAATAACAAGTCAACCACATCAATGCTAGGGTTACGAAAATCGTAGTAAGATGGGTGAGGTCCCTCGTTGAGACAGCGGTAAATAAAGGATTTACATTATTTAAATCCGGAGTTCGATTCCCCGTGTTGGACACAACAGATAGCTCAATATAGCTTTCTTCGAAAATAACAAAACAAACAAGATGACTGAGACGCTATTTATATTAGCCATTTGCTTCACAACAACTGTTATGGTGGGAACTGCGTGTAATTTTTCATCAATGTTATTCTATCACAACACAACAGAAAGGGTGTAAGGATTACTCACCACTATATTATTTATATATTTTAACACTATATACTGTTTTATTTTAATCTTGAATTAACCTGCTTATTATTCATACGTAACTGACGAACCAGCAAGATAAATTTTCTTGACCCAAAAGCAACCACAACGTTAAGTTTAATATATGCTATACTACGGTGTTCAGTTTCATAAATGCTTAAAACGACAATAATCCCGTTAATATACATATAAATTTTCAAATTTATATAAAAAGAAGAAACCCAGTTATTTAAACCGACAGACTTATTGACAATTCATTATAAGCTTACCACTTCAGACCAGTTTATGATTGTGCTATCTATAAGAATCTTCCGAATTTCTGATTATTTTAAACATAACTATTGTTATGTGAATTTAATCTTATATTTTAATTATTATTAAATTAGTGGCTTATAATATTTAATTATTCTTAGTGTTTTTACTGGTGTTTTACATCTATATATACACGAGGACGTGATCGTATTAATCACATTCATTCAGATCTGCCATAATTTCTTGTTTGTTGTCTCACACCGTCAACAGCTTCTGACAAAGCTAATCAAGTGTAAAAGCGACATATTTAAATTAAATAACTGTTGAAACAAACAAATTTAACAGCTACCGCTAAATATAATGAAACATCGATTCCTTAAAACTCCGAATTTATAACTGATCCATTATGGAGTTTTTGCCGTTTGCAGCTAATTCTTAGATCAAAATTCTGCTGATATATAGAACAATGAAGTTAAAGGAATGTGATAACTAACTATACCACAAACTGTGAAAACGATTAACGTTAACTGGTTATGTTTTTCGGGCAGCTTAAGTTATGAAATCACAGTGAAACGTAACTTGTTCGTATTTGTACAGGGTTTTTTCAATGAGTTAAAGAATACGATGAGCAAAACTACGGTTGTAAGTGTAATACATGCAGTTGTACATAAACTTTTACCTTGCGGTATAGGCCGTTTTGCTTATACGTGCTTAGTACTGCGGTTGGAAATAATTTCATTTTAGTAAAATTAAAAATCGAAGAACCGGTAAGCACAGATTACGCTATACGTTAGTGTTAATGTTCATTCACGAGTAATACAGTATTGAAGTGAATAAAGTATATAAGTTTAGCTTATGTAATATAAGATTGCTTGTTTGTTGGTTACATGCGCTAGCCGTCCCTAATTTTGAACTGATAGACTGGAAGGAAGGCAAGTAATTAACAGCAGCCTCAACGAATGTATGGGTTATACTAATCGTATAGTGGAATTTGACCGTCATCAGAACGCACCCATGGCCTCACGTGGAGCACGATTTTGTGGCAACGGGACGTTAACCACGGACCATAGAATTCACAGTACGGCACGCTAACCACTAGCGACGCATATCATGTAACAAAAGAACATTTGTGGGACTGTACATGCCGTCTGAAAGCTTTTGAAAGAGAAAGTTTTGATGTTAGCCATTTTTTCGTCTTGTGATGTAGTCTCCATGTTTCAACGTCTGGACTTTTCTGATTACTGGTATTGGGAAGTATAACATCAGAGTAGTGGGTTTTTAAGAACACGTAGCATGGTTCTTTAATGGTGGCACCAGCTTTTAAATTAGCCCTCGTTCGCCATATGATTATATAGCAGAACAGTGACAACTACTGTCGCGTTGTTCTGACCTGAGTCAGCATGGATCATTCATTGTGTACACAAGTTATTACTGTAGTGACAACAAAGCCATTTCATTAACGGTGCCGGTGTTCCATATATTTTCTTAAATTCTACGTGTTTGTCTTTTTTTTTAAAGTCTACCTACGTTTGCACATCATCTCATACTTTCTTTTGCACGCTTGATCAAATGCTTTGTAAAACTTTCCGCCGAAACAAAACGATTATATTTTACTTTTATTTGAGGAAGCGCAGAGGGTGTAATTTGTTTAATATTAGGTTAGGTGACCATAGCTTCGTGTCACTTCTCTGAGAAAGCATCCACACAAACAGCTTGTCTCCCTATTCACAGGTCATATGAGATTACTGGGCTTGGCCCCCATTTGACGATAAAACACAACAGCATGGGAACATCAAGAGAAAATAGAGGCTTAACATACGGATGTTGTTTGATTCAAATGGCCCAGGTAATTATTAAAAGGTCATCTGTTACACAGAAAATCATCTAAATGTGAACTTGGTTGAACCTTACCGCTTTTGTTCCTGCATACGTGATTTGTGAGCTGAATTTTTCCATAAGGTAAAAAAATAAAATTTAACATTAATTAAGACTTTATAGGAACAAAGCTCGTGAGAATAAAATGTGCATTATACTAATCAAAATTATAAATCATTGAATTTTTTTCACATAGTACTCGTGCTGCATAATTAGGTAGATAAAACAGTTGTGGTAATGTATGTTCATGCTTAACACTGCACAGCCCTTTACTTCAACAACGAGAATTGCAACAAATAAACTAAAACCATAAACTTTGTATTGATTTGTTAATTTTGTCAACGACGTAGTTGCTCCTGATATCAAAAAGGGGCCAACCGGATAACTGCTTTGAATCTTTAGAAGCTAGGAATCCGATTACAAAGTTGTTGCTGTTGTTTTAGCGCAAAGCTACACAATGGGTTATTTGCGCTCTGCCCACCATGAGGAATCGAACCCCGGGCTTTAGCATTTTAAGTCCGTAAACTTACCGATGAAATCAGCTGGAGGATCTGTTTAGAAAGATCCCTTCTACCCTTTTACTGAAGCAAACCCTTTAAAAATATCAATCAATTACAACATGTCAGTTATTCAGCTAGCTATACAAGGCCTAGTTTTTGTTTGTTTGTTTTTTTGGAATTTCGCGCAAAGCTACACGAGGGCTATCTGCGCTAGCCGTCCCTAATTTAGCAGTGTAAGACTAGAGGGAAGGCAGCTAGTCATCACCACCCACCGCCAACTCTTGGGCTACTCTTTTTTTACAAGACCTAAGAATTTTTTATTGTCTGAAATTCAGTGACTATAGATTTATATGATTAAACATTACCTGAAAAAGCTTCTAGTTTCCGAAGAAACGTTAAAGTATTTATCTACTGAATACAGTATTATTTGAAATATAGTGAATTTAGATTTATATGGTTAAACATTATCCGAATAAGTGAAATCATTGTTCCACTGGATCAAATTTCTTCAGTTTTACAGTTTTTTTATTATCTGTTTTCTGTTCAGATTGTTAAACTTACTTACTGATTCGTGAGACAAATATGACATGTCAGAAATCTGAGAAAAAAAACTATACATATTCTTGCTTTTTTAGAAATCCAAATTCTTTGTCCATTATGAACTTAGTACCTTAGAATATAAAATAACAAAACAATACACAAATAAGGGTACAATCATCCAAAGAATGTCGAGAACATAAGTTCTCGGTTGATCAGCACGTGAAAATTTTTATGTAAAATGGGAAAATAAGTTTTTATTAAGACTTATATCACCACACCATCATAAAATAAAGAAAAACCGAGTACCAAATCTTACTTTTAAACTAGGTAGCTTCGAGCATTATTTGATTTGAAAGAGTAAAAAAAAAAAGCTATGAGTTTGTACAAATAACTTTTACACTTTATTACAGGTTATTTCCCTGAGAAATGTTTGTTTCATTGTAATGAATTTGTGTACAGTACAGGAAACAATAGAATAACAAAGCCCAAATAAACTAGTATATTCTCAAGTAAGTGTGGCTTAAAGTTTTTATTTTATTTTATGAATCATGTAAAATTTATAAATAGTAGTTCAACAATATGACGATAGGAAAACTCGATGGTTGATATGTGGGATACTGAAACAAATGGTTGATTCAATTTTCCACGTTTCTAATAAGAAAATTGAAACGACATGGTCAAATTCTATGTTATATAATCTCTGCTTTTACATGCTTAGTACTTGAAAAATTATTTATTTTTACATGCATAAATATATTATATTATTCTCTGCATACGTAAGAGTCTAACCATGCGTGTTTCTAACTGGGGTTTACCCTCATTTAATTTTTTTCTAACTGCAATCTAGTAAGTATCTTCTTTTGGAAAACACCCACTACATGTTGAATTATTTTTGAGCCTAAACATTGTTTTTGTCCATTTTCTCACAACTAACACAGTAATTTCTTGTCTTGGACAAAGCTTTCATTTCCACACATATAATTAAAGCTTGTCGATTTTTAACATTGCCTCCCCCCATTTTCTGTTCATTGTCATATTCTATTCTTTAAAAACAAAGAATAAGTTATGGTCATTTCTGCGGTTCATCCTCCTACCTTTCACTTCTAGATTTACGAAGGAGAGCCAAAGACCCACTCGTTGGTATTCGCACAGATTTCTGGTTTAAAGTTGGACCCTCCCAGCTGCCCGATGTCCATTGTACTCGTGCGTGCAACAGGAATAGCGTTTAATTTGAACATTTTCTACCCCATAATTAAGAAACAAATCCGTGCAAGTGATGGATAAAGATAAAAAGGCGTTATGGTTCTTTGTGTACAAGACCGAAAGTTCTCGTTATATGATTCTCAGTAAAATAACACTGCTTGGTGTTATGGAACTTTTGTCACATTCTTTTGTACGTTAAAATTCTTCACTTTATTTTTACACTTCACACTTTTGTATTTCAGCTGGCCATCTCAATTCTCACGCGTTTCACAGCTGATATCCATTTAAATTTAATGGTTTCATAAGATAACTACTCGCCCGTATTTGTATAACTGAAAGAAAGGTGTTTGTTTTATTTTTATTGTTTATTTCGGAACTAAGAGTGGACCACAACGAAACATAGATCAAATTTTTAAATATTATTTATACCGGATGAAGAAAGCCCAGTATTATTTCATCATTTAGTTATTCCAAGAATTTATGAATGAAAATGCTATAATGTGTCAACCACACTACTTTTATTAAATCCAGTGCCGACGAGGCCTTTCGCTTAATACCAAGGTTCATCAGACTGTTTGGGATACTCCAGACATACTAGTAATCTTGGTGCAATATATTATCAATCTTCCTTAACATCAATTGTTATGGTGTGAATCAGACTAAGCAAGTGAATTGTAATTATCATCAATTTCATTTAAGTTATTTACAAGTCAGATTTTTAGGGTAGGAATTAATAACATAACATCACTTATTTTATTTTTTGTTTTAACACGGATTATTTCTTTTATGTTCCTTTATTGTTATTGTTATTTTATTTAAGTTAATTTTACTATCTTTCACAAGAACTGGCGAACCGGCAAGCTAGTATTCTTGTTCCTGGAGTGGGTAAGGCAAACAAAGCGTTATTAGCGTGATTAATAACACCCGTAATTCTAGTAGACGCCCTTCAAACAGTTCTGGTATTATTAACTAAAACACTAAATATACGTTACAAAAACTCAAAATATGTAAGTTTACAGCATATAAATACAATGTATTTAAACATGAATTTCTAAAATATTACTGAATCTACATTGTGCGTTACAGGTGTGTTTCGCATTTGCGTTTACTAATAGATGATTATCAGGATCATCTTAGTTTATGTGGTACAGAGAGTTGCGTTAAAGTATAATAAAACTGTTTTGGATATGAAAATCCCCAAGTCATGTTACAGCCACAGTCAATATAAAATTTGTGGTGGAACGACATATATCAAAGTATATTTTGACATTGTTTGGCGTTTTGTAGGTTGTGTGATGTCACTGAAAATTGATATATTTTGGAAGGATTATGTAACATCGATTTCTGACGTCAACTATTCATTACTCAGATCATAAAGATATGTTCTGAGGGGGATATCCATTGCACTTAACGGTACTTGAAAACAAAGGAATGTTGATAAACGTGGGGTACCAGGACCATCCAGAAACAGATCTGTAATAAGTCGTAAAATACGGTGTCTTGTAACAGTTGAGAAGGTCAAGGGAAAAAGCGACACAATTCACGTGTACACAAATAATGCTTCGACAACTTATCCGTTCAACCGTTGCATGTCTGAAACAGCTGGAGAATGCTATTTCATACGAAGAAATACCGTAAAGTAGCAGAACGTAACATATATGGAGTTTCTGTGCAATTGGACTGTTGAAACAAGTGCTGAGATTCTATTGTTTTCGAACATTAGAACGATTATCGAAAGCACTCAAGGAGGAGTTGTATGCTTTGAACATGCCAGTCTCACAATGAAACATTTTGCAATGAAACTACTATGCAAGGCTATGGTAAGAATGAACGGTCATTAGAAAAAAACATGACCAGACGTGGCACTATGTTACTTTTCACATCTTCAAGAAATTAAAATATAACTTTCATGGATAATATAAGCCGAGTAAATTCGACTGACAACACGGAAACAACATTCACTCAATGAATTTGTGTACTGTGTTTTTATGTTTATTTTCGCTATTTTGGGATCCACCAGTCCTCCAAAAACCGGCTGATTTCTTAAGACTGTTTATTTATATGACATTCTCAAACATTCCACCCACTCACTAAAAAGTTACTGGAATTTACGATAAAATGGTTAATTCTATATCCAAATTAAGGCATTTACAACCAGATAAGAACTTATAATTTTACTAGTCGCCAGAGTATTTCACTTAGAAATCAGAAATTTCTCGGCACAGAATAGTCTGAACACAAACATCAGTAGTATATGATAAAAACCGAATTTACACAAATTAATCAAAATAATTTCAATAGTTATTTCACTTAAGCTAGAATGCTGAAGAAAATAACGTAACATGTTCTTTTGTATTTACCCGCGTTTCATATTTAAATATTTTTCTGCTTAATCACACAGTTTAATCAAAGTTAATATTAAAAAAGTTGATTTTCAACGGTCGTTTGAAAGTGCCTTGAAACAATAAGTATTATGAAAGGAAATTGCGTACATAGTTGCATAAAATTAAATACAGATTTTAGGAAAAATGACAGTTTTGTAGAACAAGCATTTAAATGTTCATAGAAAGTACTTCAGGTTTTACGTCTATTAGACAATGTTCGGTTATCATTATTTAAATGTCATATATTTCAGTATGCGTTCGTTTTTAAACGTCACTTTGATCTCTATAAGTACCATAGCTATTACAAAAAGTGAATGTAACAAAGACTGGTTCAATATCTCGATGCTACTGAATGGATAATATGACCACAGAAAGCTTCATGGGGAGTTGAATTTCTAGAAAACTGTAAAATATTAATGTTCTTAAGTTATTAAGAAATGAAAGTAGTTTTCTAAAAAAAATGAATAATATTGTACAGAGAGCTTAGTTTTGTTTTACAGAAGGTCCGTCCATAATACAAGGTCATGAGCATGCGTAATGAGGGATATTAGCGTTACTTTTTAAGGTGTACCGTGCATGACACGTGAGCAAGGTTCGTCTAAAAACTACTGCTTAACGTTAGGGATTCTTACTCTATGAATCCCTTCCATACTTGAGACCAGATAAAAAGAATCCGGTTTACACTCTTGTCTCTTCTTGGTTTTTAGAACTGAGCTTCTATCTTAGCTGGTTTGTGGGTGGCTACTTCGAATTAATTTTAACCTATCAGGAATTGATGTGAAATACTAAAGCAAGTTTCATTGGTTAAATATAGTTACAAAACAAAACAAGATTGACATTCAGATAGATAGATTTATCTATGGGAGGAGCTTCAGTTTATCTGTGGGAGGACCTTCAGTGTTACGTATATTATTACAAAGCCAATAATACCCTGCAATTTAGAACTATTACTAGGGTATCTATCTATCTATTGCTAGCTAGTCTGTCCATTCATCCACTCATGGGTATATCTATTACAGTGACGTTTGAATAACTATCCAAATATTTTTTTCCTTTACTGACATCCTAATAAATATTATAATCATACACCAGGTGTCTTATAATAGGATGTATTTCTATTTTCTTGTAACAGAAACAATAGGCCTATTCAAGATATTGAGATGATAAACCAGAAGTTAGACTGATACAACACCTGTAACCTCTACTATTTTCTATTGGTAATGAATGACATGCAATAGTATGGTGGCAAAAAGGAGCACTGGTCTGTTGGTTTGAAGTTCTTACTTGTCATAGCGTACCTTTAAAATTTTACATGAGTATTAGGCCATGAATATCCCGATTTTGAGTAACAAGTATTTTAATTATATTAACGATCATATGTGAAAAAAGGGCATTTTCGACGTTGCTGTTACTTCTTTAAATGATCTTCAAATAAAAGAGAAAATCTTTGTGACATCATTCTAGAAATGATTATATTTAACTTTAAACCTTCAAAGCAATGTAACATAGTATTTGGTTGTAATTTACCAAAATTGAAATTTTCTCAATCATTATATTGTTTAACTAAATAAGAGGGAATCCTCAAATGCCGCGGCACTTGAAATTATTTTACGCAGAATTAGAGTAAATTAATCTATGAGACCTTGGGCGTGATCAAATACACCAATCGAAAGGGTTTCACCTCCTAAGTCCAAAACCGTGATTAGATCTCAAGTCGATTAAGAGATTACGGAGCTATAAGCTAAAAGTTTGTACTTGAAAAACAAACAAACTCAGCACCGTTCTGTCAGCCGCTATGCCGCGACTAAATATCACAAAAAAATGCTTTACGTTATTAAAGGGTTAGGAATTGATATAATAATACGATGTAATAAGAGATAGAAACAGTGTTTTTGTAATTATGAAAATATGTATTTTTTGTAACAATGCGGCTCCTCAAATGAAGTGGATTGTATCGACCGAATTAAAAAATGAGTTAACGAAGTACAATTTAAATTATGTTTATATGCAATGAGAAGCTAAACTTATACTGAGAAATGATTACTCAGTGGTACGGCGGTACGTCTGCGGACTTATAACGTTAGAAACCGGGTTTCATTACCTGTGGTGGGCAGAACACAGATAGCCCATTATGTAGAATTTTGCTTAATCCCAACCAACCAAACAAACAAATGATCTTCCTAACATTCACAAATGTAAATATATGAATAATTATGATTTAAATACACTATTGTTTGTCATTTTAATTTTCAGAGGAACAAAGCAGGAAACAGAAGTTCTTACTGATGCATAAAACATTTTTTCTGAAAATTTTCTTAAAGTTGAAAACGAACCTGTGATTTTATTTTACCAAAATCAATTCAGCAAATTTTATTATTTTAACGTTGTATCCCAGTACTTAACATGTTTACTGATTACGGAGTTAAATGTTAAACATGATAGAGAGTTATTTTAAATAACTTAAGACTTATATTGAATAATTCTGTATTTTATTTTCTTTATTTTTTTTTAAATGAACATTTTCATTAAGTAACCAGGACACTTTACGGCATAGCTCTTTTAATGAACCGGTAATCGTATCCGTCCCCCCGATAGGACAGAAATAAATTTATAGACATGCAATGCTAAAATTCAGGGTTCGATTTTCCATGGTAGACAGAGTGCTGACAGCCCATTGAGTGGCTTTGCACAAAGAAAATAAAAACAAGTTATCGTATCTCTGTAAACAAAAACAAATTAATATAAGTTGAAAAACATTGTTGAACTTTCATTTAATTTTGACGTTTATTTTGAACACTTGTAATTTATACTTTAAACACATCACAAATACCAAGCCACCATAGATCTAGGCTATTTCAAACTTATCATTGATATGTGGAGGTGACCAGAAGGTAACTGTTTAGGATCGCTGACTCGGCATTCACATTAGAGAATGGAGCAGGGCATTAACTTTTAAATGGTTCTGGTTGGCGCAGCTACATGGAGTGGTATACGCTTTTAATTAGCTTTACTCACCTGGTATCAGATTATAGCCTGCCGAAAGCCTTTTCTAATTCAAGGATGTTTTTAGTCAAAACGCCAACCCAAATATATACATACAGATATCTATAATTCTAGAGACGAAAAGGAATTTTTCTCATGTGAAAAAAAGAGACGTGATATTCGTGTCAAAGGCCACCGAAATATTCATAAAAAGTGTATTATAAAAACATTTGATAAAAAAATTGTTTTATGTTAATTTTTCTTTTAATTGAGATCCCAAAAAAAGGTAGTTTATGCTCTATGTTTTATAATCTTTCATAATTGCTATTTGGAGAAACTCTAACGGAAAAATCCAATACAACACCTGCTAGTAAACATTTTAAATAATTAATTATCATGGAACCTTGCGGAAGCAATTTTTTTTATTTTTGTTTCGTAGTTATTTTAAAGAGGTGTATTTAATAGCAATTATTATATTAGTGTCTCTAAATGTAGCTTAGGAGGCTGAAAAGTGTCTTTGTTGAAGATTTTTGCGCTTAGCAAACCTCCTTCCTCCCCCCGGCTTCCAAATTGGTTATTATGATTTAGGACATCCTCGGGACTTTCAGAGAGCCGGATCTAGCGCGAGGAATAGAATAATGCAAACCGAAAATTAGTACATTCCCTATCAAAAGACTAGGCAAGGTGTGGTTTTGGTTGGAGGCGCTGAAAGAACCTTAATGCTATCACTTTTTTTCTGATTGGACAAAAACGCCTTTATAGTACTAGTAAAATCTACAGTCATTTACCAGGTGTTACTTCCATAAATGATGCCTTGGCTATTACTGGCATATACCAAAATATAAGGCTTACAGAAGTGGAACAAGATCTTACACACATAAAATTACTATTTAACAATATGGAAAGGATTAGCTACAAACGGACAAACTTACCAGAAATTTAATTAGATTTTACACACTTGACAAACGGGTTACAAAATTAACATTTTGGTACAAAGTTTATAATGTAAAAGAAAACAAATTATAGAAAGATTCCATGATGCAATGCTTTGGTCATGTAGCACATTCCTTTAGATCAATACAATATGTGGTTTTCTCCATCGTCTCCAAGAAAAAAAACAAAAAAAAACAACAGACACAAATCCTTTTCTAAACCTCACAAAGAAGCAAAGTTAGTTTGTTCCTACCACAAATATATGAGACATTTAATGAAGTCAAATGAAAACTACTAAGCAAAATCTCACCTAGCCACAAATTAAATGCCATCCCGATGTTCTATCATTATCGATTTAAAACAAGATTGTAATACAAGTGGAACTAATGAATCACAGGACATACCACAAAACGAGAAGAAACACATAGATCACAAGTTCAATGCACAATAAGCGCACACACATACACAACACATCTACCTCTTTTTCAAACTACAACTTCCAAGTACATTAAGGAGACTATTTTTCCAAATCTTCTATCCAGTTTTATTTAGAATATTTGTTTGTTTGTTCATCTGAGCAGCATCTTATAAACACAACCGGCTAAATGTTCCCTATGTTTCAAGGATAACCTATTTAATTTTCAACTGTGGACCAGAAGACAGGTAAAAAGTCGGAACCAAGAAATATGTTTGTTTGTTTGCTTTTGAATTTCGCGCAAAGCTACACGAGGGTTATCTGGGCTAGCCGTCCCTAATTTAGCAGTGTAAGACTAGAGGGAAGGCAGCTAGTCATCACCCCCCACCGCCAACTCTTGGGCTACTCTTTTACCAACGAATAGTGGGATTGACCATAACTTTATAACACCCGCACGACTGAAAGGGCGAGCATGTTTGGTGTGACAGGGATTCGAACCCGCGACCCTCAGATTGCGAGTCGAGTGCCTTAACCACCTGGCCATGCTGGGCCCAAGAAATATGGAATCTAAGAACTCGCCATAAAAAATAGATACTGGTGTTAGTTAAATAAATGAAACTTTTCGACTCAGATATATTCTTTATGTGTTTCTAAGCACAAAGTAATTAGAAAGATCAAACCATCTAACAAATTACTGAAGAAAAAACATACCGTATTTTTCGGAATATAAG
>NW_013665787.1:550741-559716 GCF_000517525.1 Limulus polyphemus | reverse complement strand
TTGTGTATTTACAAGGTTTTTCACTCTCATCCATTACTATATATTTTTTTATTATTATTTAGGGAGAATTATAAGTAGTTATGTTTTTAAAAAAAAAAACTACTATTGTTATAAATAACACATTCAATTGAACTAAACTATGCATGCCTATTTAAATATATTTACACATGGCTTGTGTATATCGTATATATACATATATATTTTTCATACCTTCAGTGTATAGGACGCAAGCAGATTTTTACATCAAATTTTGGGGTAAAAAAGTGCGTCTTATACACCAAAAAATACGATACGTTCTATAAGCCTCCCGGAGAAAGTAAAATACAATTTATTTTACTCAAAAACAGCATTTTCAAGCTTTACCACTATTTAGCATCTCTATTTACTTCACCATATAGTAACCTAAACTATAGGATGTTTTGGCTAAACTTTTAGAAAGAAGTTGTAACTAATCTGATTCTTCAGTTTTTTTACCTTCAACTAAACAGAAAAGCTCAACAATATGTGACAGAAATAGGTCTAATATTCTTGATAAGAACCCCAAGCATTGGATATTTAAAATTGTTTTAGATGAGCCACAGAGATTAACGACTAACTTACTGGACACACTGAATAAATTATGTATTAGATTTTGATAATAAGCACTGTACTGTACTCGTTTAGGGGAAAAAAAGCATTTGAAAGCACATGCAATATAATGTTTGTACCTACTAGATTTACTTCAGCAACTAGTTTCAAAACTTCTGAACATTAGAAAAGTTAAAAAGAACGTTCATCAGTAATGCTTTGTCTGTCATTCTGAAAGGGGAAGTTTCACAAGTAAGTAAATTACATTCTATTTTCTGATAGAAATTAATCTCTAAATGTCTGTCCAGCTACCTGGAAGATCATCTTTCTGGTCGCTAAGGCCAAACCAACCAAGAAAAAGACAGAGATAGTCCAAACTGCTTACAATTACAAAGTTTGACATTTCTAAGCTGTAGGCTACCAGCGATTAAAAGTGGGCTTAAAAATACAATCAGTGACTTGAAACGTTCACGAATTTCGACAGTTTTACATCAGAATAGGATAGAATAGATAAAAAAAAAAATATTAAGATTCAATACATTGTGAAATCGATGCTAAATTTCAGTATCCCTTGAATATATGTTGTCTCCTTTTGTAAACATCCACCTAGTTATAAAGCAATACAAGTGAACACTTTGGAGCTGTAAGATCTTTATACGGATTTTCGTGCAGACCATACATTAACGAAGTGGATTTCAACTTCCCGATTTTAACACTTATGAACAATGACCGACGAGAGTTCCGTCAACGTATTAAATGTTGTAAACTCTCGTATTAGCTCATTACCACTCGCCATGAACTTTAACGTTTAAGGCGTGTCACCTAGAGGAAATTGCTGATTGACTAATAACGCGCACATAGAAGATGGCAGAGGTAAAGGTAAAAAGTTCAGCACGATTCTTTTCCCTTCTCGAGTTTTCTATGTTTTTCGTTTGATGTCCTTTCGCAGAAATAAAATATAAAATGCTTATGTATGATTATGTCAATTGTTTAATTCATTTTCTCATAAATATAACCAAATATGTGTTGACAAACATTATTGCTTTTAATTTTCTTTGTTAGTCTCATAAAAGTTTTTTACGAGGCATTGGCCTTTTTTAATTCTATTTGGGTCTTTCCATTTTCGACGTTATTTAATTTTTTAACACGATATTTGTATAAACATTTTATAGAATTTTTTACTTTTGAGATTCTTACCGTTTGTTTGGCGCAGATAGCCTAGTTGCTTTGCGCCAAAAAACGCCAACCAACCAACTAACCAACTCATTAAAGTTCATTTTCCAAATCAGAACGTTGAACGTTGACAGCCATGTTGAGAGATGGATTCAAAAAAAAAAAAAGAAGGAAAAGGCGGAATTTCACACATAGCTCTGTAAAAATCATTTGTATGTATCACTTTTCTCATTAGCATTAGGAATTATTCCAGATATTTCCTTTTTTTTTCGATTATATTTCTCTCATCGTTTCTTGTAATTCGTATGATTCATATCTTACTTAAGTAGGATTCACTTTGCAACCGTTTTATAAAATTTCTTTTTTTTTCTATATAGCATAAAACTCGTTCTTCCTTTCTTTTTACTGTTCTGAAAAAATTCGCTGATCTTTTCTCTTCCACCTTTTTCTTTTTCAGTGCAAACGCTCTATATTTTAATAACTCGCCGAGATGTATGACTTCTTTTACTAGATTTCAAATGTTAAATGCATACTATATATATGTATTAATGTACATAGGAATATATTTTCACAATTTACAAAATGTTATGTGAAGGAAGTCAGCTGGGGATAAGCTCCCCCTTTCCAAAAACCGAATGAATCTACCGTCACTTCTCTTTGTTTGTTTCCTGTGCGAATGATGTCTTGTGTTTGTCCATATACTTTAGATACATCTGGCTTACTTGTTTGTGGAAGCACATTAAGCTGATATAATAGTAAGTTTACAAACAACGATTTATGAGCATAACGAATGTTTATTTTTTAGGAACATACTACATGTTTCGACAGAACATTGATCTGTCAAAGTAAACAGACCAATGTTCTGTTGAAAGGTGTAATATGTTCTCCCCAAAATAAACCAGTTCATTGTGCTTATAAATCGTTGTTTGTTAATTTACTTTTACGTCTGGCTTATCAACAGAAGATGTTTACTTATATAAAACATATTTTTAGTATCATGTGGCTATGTCCTACTCTTATATGCAAGAATAACATGTTACTGTTAGTCCAAGACAATACTGTATAGTTTCCTTTTATATTTCAATTATGCCTACAACACATTCCTAAAATGCTTGTTTAGTGAGTAACATTTTATCTACAATAAGTTCGACTTTGGTATAAAGAAATGTTTATCAGAACATTTTAAATAATTTGTGCAAGAAACAACACTGGTCACCTGTGGGTTAATACGAAAAATATACGTGTGTTTCAATCCACTTATTTAATGTTTTTTGTTTTTTTTAATTGCAATTGACGACAGCTTTCTACAGAGTCCTTTGAGCACGCTACAAGGGTGGTTATGGTTCCACAAGTTTCTTCCAGCTTTCGGCAACTTCAACGGCAAGAGACCAAGGCGTGAACCGACGAGCCTCGAGATTTGTCCCTCGATAATCGGCTGTCACATCCAACAAGGTCCGCACACTGTGGTAGTTTTTCGCTGCAGTGGCAGGTAGTGGTTTCAGCCGTGGGTAATTAGGGGACGGGATTGATCCTTTGGATGAGAGACTTGCTTCTCTAAACGTATCGATACCTCAAGGCTTTTACTGGAATGTTTGAATGTTCAACCCACAGGGTAGAATCGTTCATTTAATGTTTTTTATTGTATAATAGAGATTTTGCCAAATTAAATGATAAAGAAAGGCACCGACAGGGAGAAAACTGTCAGAGGTTAGATAGGGCAATGAAGTTTATCTGAGGAGTATCGATCAGATCTATGTTTTTGACAAATGTATATATTCAAGTTTATAATATTGCACGCCATTTTTTCATTTTCATTTCATATTCTCTGCATATGATTTTCATATGTATGGCCTCAATTCATATTTTAAAAATCAAACTAAAGAGCTTTCCCCCTTCCCCATTGGCTAGGCGATAAGTTTGTAGAATTACGAGGTTAAAAACCGGGTTTTGATACCCGTGATGAGCAGAACAAGATAGCCCTTTGCGTAACTTTGAGTTTAACAACTAACCTGTTAAACTAAAGAATATACATATCTTTGGATATTATCTTATTCTTGAGGTATGATAACTCCTCCAACAAGTCTTTGTATGCCTTAAATAATGTAACGTACATATATATATATTTATATGGTAACCACGACAATTTCAAATCCAAATCCTGTTTAATAATAACAATATAATAGTTTATCTCAGTACAAGTTTCTGGTTTAATTTTTTTTCGTTTGTCTTGGATACGCAAAAATAACAGAAATATTCGCCGAAAGGAAAACGTTATTCTGGATAATTATAATCTTATAAAAGCTTTTGGTAAATTTGTGTGATAATTGTGTGATGTTTATTCGCGTAAAAGATTATCTGTGCTAGCCGTCCCTAATTTGGAGTTGATAAACTAGAGGTAAGGCAGCTAGTCAACAGCATCTACTGCCAACTCTTGAGCTATTGTAATACGAACACGACATGAACAATGGACCCTTGTATCTACAATTCATTATGCTAACTACTAGGCCATGTTCATAAAGGAAAGTGTCCGTACTGAGAAAGAAAAGTGATTGGTTTGACATAGCAGAACTTAGGTCATACTGTTCAGAAAGAAAAGTTGCCATGTTGATACGTCATACTGGTAAGAAAAGAGAGTGACCATATTGATATGTCATACAGGTAAAAAAAAAGAGTGACCATATTGATATGTCATACTGGTAAGAAAAGAGAATGACCATATTGATACGCCATACTGGTAAGAAAAGAGAATGACCATATTGATATGTCATACTGGTAAGAAAAAAGTGACCATATTGATATATCATACTGGTAAGAAAAGAGAATGACCATATTGATACGCCATACTGGTAAGAAAAAAGAGAATGACCATATTGATATGTCATACTGGTAAGAAAAGAGAATGACCATATTGATACGCCATACTGGTAAGAAAAAGAGAATGACCATATTGATACGCCATACTGGTAAGAAAAGAGAGTGACCATATTGATACGCTATACTGGTAAGAAAAAAGAGTGACCATATTGATATGTCATACTGGTAAGAAAAGAGAGTGACCATATTGATATGTCATACTGGTAAGAAAAGAGAATGACCATATTGATATGTCATACTGGTAAGAAAAAAGAGTGACCATATTGATATGTCATACTGGCAAGAAAAGAGAGTGACCATATTGATATGTTATACTGGTAAGAAAAGAGAATGACCATATTTATACGCTATACTGGTAAGAAAAAAGAGTGACCATATTGATATGTCATACTGGTAAGAAAAGAGAGTGACCATATTGATATGTCATACTGGTAAGAAAAGAGAATGACCATATTGATACGCCATACTGGTAAGAAAAGAGAGTTACCATATTGATATGTCATACTGGAAGAAAAGAGAGTGACCATATTGATATGTCATACTGATAAGAAAAAAGAGTGACCATATTGATATGTCATACTGGTAAGAAAAGAGAGTGACCATATTGATATGTCATACTGTTCAGAAGGAAAGTGACCGCGTTAACTTACCAAGGCATCCCTTCTCTGAAAGGGTGTTCTGATAAAGAAGTTCCTATATAGACAGTAAACGCGTTTTTTTTTTTTTTTCAGTTACAACAGACTTAATGTTAGATTATCAGTGAAGTAAAGCTTCAGATAAGGTTTTATAATGTTACATATCTTTTACTCCTTACAACAAGTGGAAGTATGCTTGCGATAAGATGTTTGGGTTGACATTATGTCAACTTTTATAAACAACCGTTTTTTAATATTATAGTAAAATGTTGATCAGCAATTAATGGAATTATTGCGAAGGGAAGAAATTATGGTAGGAAATTATTTGCACAATTACTCTGATATTACTCCATATTACTCCACCCTGCCCTCATCTTGTGTGATTAACTTAACATGTAAAAAGAAGATTGAAGTTTCCGCATTCGATACACTCGTATAGCAATTGAAGGTGGTTATCGTGTTTGGATTATACAAGAACTATTATTAGAAATAATGATTCACATGTGGTAAAATCAACAGAATAATTTCTATCTTTGTGATTTATTTTGTGACCAAAATTTACTGAAAATTCTCTTAAAATAGCTCTATTTTTCATGTGTTGTTTTTCGTCCCTGACCACTTACAAGTTGGGGCGGTCTGTTTCGAGTACAATTGTCTTAACAACATGCTCTGCACTTTGTGGCTGTTGGTGTGCTATAAGAATGATGGTCAAATCATTTATTCGCTCAGAAAAGAGTTAGTGATGGGTGCTGTTGACTAGCTACCTTTTCAAAATTCGAGATGACATCCTTAGGTAGCCCTTTTGTGAAGAGAAAATTCTAAAACAAACAATCAGACAGATACTTACAAGTAAAATTTCTCAGATCGTTATTTACTATAGTGAAGTTGCCATGGTCAATAAACGTAAATTTACCCGAATACTAAGTGAAGAAGCGTTTCTGTCATCTGACACCATGCCGATGATCGCAGTCCCTTTTTTGTTTACAATAAAAAATGAGGGTTCTTTATATTCTGCAATTGAGCGATCAAATTTTATTTCGTAAAAAACAAACATCAACTGATAAGGCGACCTTAAAATTACCATAAGTAAACAGTACTTCACATCTGTTGACTAAACATGAAGCTTTAGCTACAATCACTTCAGTGGATCCAAAGCCTTTTAAAGTATATGTCTCAAAAGTGGATTGAAAACGAAGGATATGGTACACTAGTTTTAAGGCTTTTTAAGGTCTTTGAGGAATGGCGAAATTAACATTTAAAAAGTTACTCAAAATGCACTGAGATCCGCAAATAAAATGTGCATTTTTATGTTTAATATAGTGTTATTTTCGTACTTTCACACACAATAATGATTCATAAAAAACAAAAAATGATATACATGATTGGAGGCGGAGTGGACACTGTAATCTAGTACGAAAAAAGGTTTTATATCTCACTCTTGACGGTTAGTTAATAAGAAAAGTAGGAGGGTTTAAACTGATGGTATAAGAAGGAGAAGTAGGGCATAAGAGTGTTTGAACCATGTATTACTAAGGTATCATATTATTTGGTTTTGTCATTTTGATTATAGGGCTCAGAACGAGACCTATTTTACTCCTCATGACGAACTTGAAGAACAACGTAGCTTTGTGTATTTAAAGGTTTCCAATTGGCTCATTCAATTGGCGCCTTGAAAGGATATGTACTGACACATTCTTTTTATGCCACTGACGCACTAATTCCAAATAAGTACATGACTCTCCAGATCTGAGAATCTCAGGGATCTACTACTTAAACTAAGAAATGTCATTTATGGATACTAACTTTCAAATGGGTAGACTTTTGAAGTTGAAGATACCACTAATATCCAACTTCACAAAGACGGTAAATTGGATTACTACAAGGTATCCATTAATCAGTTGCCATATACACGTTTATAGAAAATGTTCAAAACGTCCGTCCTCAGAGTCGATATAGTACTGAAGACGTTCAGTCTCAATCACCTACACAAGGGATAAGTGCTTAATGTCATTATCTAAAAAAATCGACAAAGAAAAAAGAAAAGTAACATAAATTTCCTGAATATTATAATGATAGCAGACTTTTGGGACACACTGTACAATGTTCAATAGCTAAAGGGGGCTATAGAATGATTTTGCTGATCTTCAGGGGGAATGTTTATTGACCAGTTATAAATAGTGTTAGCTTACGTGTAGTTTTAAAGTAGTAGTACTGTACAAATAATCTACTATTTGGATGGGCCCTTGTTTTGTTTAGTTAGAGTTAAGCAATGACATTATTTTACCTATAATTACAGCTTTACTTGTTCTTACCGCCAACTTTAATGTCTTAATTAGCAGAAAATGAAATGTTATATGCACGTGTTATATGTCTAGAAAGAAGATATTGAATAAAACGTGCATTTGGCTATCGTACAAAAATATATTAATTCCGAATTTCCACATGGAGTAAGATAATTGATTAGGTAAAAATGAACTAAGGACATTTATTCCCCGCATATTTTACCTCGAAAGGTTTGTGTTTATTTGTTTGTTTCAGCGCAAAGGTACACAATAGGCTATCTGCGCTCTGTCCACAAGGTTGAACCGAGCCCTTTATTCTAGCGTTATAAGTACGTAAGCTTGCTTCTGATCCACTGGAGGACTATGCCTAAAAGAGGAAATACGACTTTGATCCTAACAGTTTAATGTTGGACATTTCGTATCTCTTTTGTTTTATTAAGAAATCATAAAGAAATAGACGTGTTGTAATATTGCTTAACTTGCGTAATCTAGCCTAACCTAACTTAACCTCAATCTAAGCTAACCTAACATTAAACTTTGGTGATCAAAAGTTCTACTTTAATGTTTTTTAACAAAAATATGTGAGTCCTGTAAAACATATAGAGTCTACATGTATACTGTCTAAAGATTGAATACTTAAGCTGTAATTATATGTATTTTAATAATACTCCATGGATATGTAACTTATATAAAATACAGTGTGTGTCACGTCACGCTTGATTTCTCGAAATGGGAGGAGTCACAAAACCAAAAATGCATTTATCCAGATACTTTAATTATTATCTGCCCATTACGATTTTAGTGACTTGAACTCAAGGGGGCCGTGAGGAGGTGCTGTGAAACCTTATATTCATAGTGAGTGTTGGTATAATAATGCTAAAGTAAAGACGTAGTGTGGGATCACCTAGCCTAGGGCCAAGTGCATAAATTTGTCATGAAAGTAAAAATATCGATTCAATTTTAAACTTAAATTGTTTCTAAATTAAGCTATTTACTTTTATATCACAAACGTTTTTAATAATAAAAAAAAACAACCTCTTTAATCAACGGAGACTCTAAATTAAGATGTCAACAAATATTTTTCCAGTGTTGTTATCTATACATTTCATCTTACACTTTCAGTACATAGACTAACAACAATATTAGGTTATACTTTTATTGCTAAGCAACATGACCTAAAAGCCATTGTTGGAACTTAGTGTTACCAAAACGCACTGGTTTTTCTATATATTAGAAATTGTTAATCTAACTGATTTTTACCAATAATTATTCTATGAATACACCACGAAGTCATTTCATGAATGATCTTAATTTTGATTGGCTCACAAAGGAATTTACCGATGTTTGACTATCTCGATTGCACTTTTCTGCCTCTTTATTCCTCAAGCTTGATTTCGCAAAATTTATTTATTTCAGTTAGCTATGAAATGTGAGGTTAGGGTAT
>NW_013665787.1:539542-550731 GCF_000517525.1 Limulus polyphemus | reverse complement strand
GGTATACTATGGGTTGGGAGAGGTAGTACTTGCCCCGTCATTTTTGACGGGGCTATACGTCAGTATTACTATAAATCCTTAAATTAATCCGTGCAGGACGAAATCGTTTTACCAAAGAAATGTGAATTGGATGACTGTCGTTCTATCAAGAATATTGTTTTGCACAATGTGTACGTTGAAGAGTTTGTATGTTTTATTTTTGTTTAAGTACAAAGCTGCACAATGAGCTATATGTGCTGTGCCCAACGCATGGATTGAGCGCTGAAATTTATGGTTATAAAACATTCATATTTATCATTGAGACACCAGGGCAGCATGTTGAAGAGACAAGCAGATAAGGGCACATATTAGTTTCATCGGAAACATGAGAGAGAATTATGAAACTGTAAGGTACAATTGAAAGCCATAGCAAAATATTTTGCAAATGAACACAGAACTCGTACCGCTTAAATAATCTCTCTATAGAACATCTAAAACTTTTTACACTGAAAATATACGAGAATTTAAATCGATTAAGGTGGAGAAACAAAAAAAAATTCACTAAGCAAAGTTTGTTTATTAGTTATTGAAAACCGTATAGTGTTCTGTTATTACACGTATTTGTATACTTGCTATGTACTGTACAACAATGTTTCTGATAATATGACTCTTATTAAAGGTACTGGCTCTGATTTAATTTTTCATTGAATTCAAATATAAAATTAAATAATTTTTCTATTTCCAATAATTTTTACATATCTATAAATTAAAACCTGAACCAAAGTTATATTAGGGAATTGGAATTTTCCATCAATTATTATATCTGAATATCTTGTGTTTTTCTACTTTTGTAAATGTTCAGGAAAAACAAATGTTGGATCTTAATAAAGGTGACTTTATGATGTCCTGAGTAAGCTGAGTAATAGATTTTATAGCTTATTCCAAATGTTTCTAATTAAATGGTCCAGAAATATTTCAGTGTATACTATATCAGAGCATAATTTAATGCAAGTGTCAAATCCAGCATTAACAGCATAAAAAATATAGTTTTAAAGAATAAAACTTATCTTAAAATTTTTTTATTCATCATTGTTAGTATGAATTAACAATTTTCTAGTTGGTTACGGTAATCTATAAAATGGACTTATTTGTTAGAAATACCCGTTTAACTGTACAATCTCAATAATGATTTCTGATTTTCCAACAATGTATTTGACTCGTCCAGTAACACAATACGAACATTGTTAAAGCACACAGTATACTCGTTAAAACTTGTGGGCTTGAGAATGATCGAAACGTCCTACACATTTTAAAAATATTCTTCCTCACTGTAAAACCTGTAATTTGTAATTAGAGTATATTCGTTTGTTTGAGTGCGTTCCACTTGTATGCGTGTCTTGATCGTGTAACTGGTAAGCTTCCGAAGAAAGATACTTTACAGTTATTCGAAATATTTCTCATTATGCCATTGTTATATTATTAGGGAATCGCTTTTCACAGACGTTTTTTGAATGATTCTCTTTCAAACTGGATTTTCAGCTTTCAATAATGATTCACCGTTAAGACGAAAACATCGTTAACAAAGAGACATGAAGATAAGTTGATAGAAAATTCTCCCGGCAAACTCTGATAATTGTCATTAGAAAGTATGGTATATACAGATAAATGATGGTTTCCTGTAATTTCATTGGACAGATATTGAGCGTGAAATTATACTTTTTATGGCTGTTACAAAAATAAAAAATACTATTTAAAAATACACCAGAACTCACATTAATAGCGACCTTAGATATCTTTTACGTCTTTATAGTTATATATATACATATTCCACACTTTTCTGTTTCTAAGTAAAATTACTTCCAAAAAAATGAGTGAATTCTGTTTGTTTGTTTTAGTGCAAAGCTACACACAATGATTTGCGTTGTGTCCATCATTGTGATCAAACCCTGAATTTTAATGTTATAAGTCCTCAAGCTTACCTCAGATCCATGTGGGAATACTTACGAAAAATAACAACAAAATAAAAACTAGTTGTTCCTTCTAATTTTCACAACCATAAACATTGTTTAGTTTAAAATGTCTAGTGGTAGGTGTCACCTACATTGGTACTATCTAATACAAATGTTTAACATTCGATGTATAATAGATTGAATGCGTTTCATGTTATCAACAGTAGATGTTTTTGTTTGATAATAAACGCATACATAATAAATAAATAAATACTTATATAAGCAAAATGGTTTCTCCATTTTGAAAAACTTTAAAACTTTTCTCAAAGCTACAATCCATAGACAATCGAAGCAGTGGGTATTTCATACTAACAGTTTTCTTGAAGCTGAACAGTTTTAGCTGAAATACTTGAAATATTTTTAGTTTAAACTACACAATGGGCTATTTGTGCTGCATCCACCACAGGTATCGAAACTCGATTTTTAGAGTTATTATCCCTCCGAGATACCGCTGAGCCACTACGGGGCTGTTGTCTTATGATCTTATATAAACATTAAGTAATGATGATACGTTGACATTTTATTACGTCTCAAAAATAAGATGCTGGTAACAAGCCTCTAATAAGATTCACAGAGTATATATTGTATATAAGTTCAGTTTAAAAGCAACCTTGTGAAACACTTTGTCATCTGACAGAAAAGGTTGGTGTACTTTCTAGTACACTTTTCCTATGGCAATTATATTTTACAAAATTCTTGAGATACCAGGAACTTTGGAACCCTACGGGAATATCAAAAATAGTGGCTGAACTAGGTATAACTCTTAGAATAGTCTAAAGCATACAGCTCAAGTTGATGTGTAGCCTATAAGTAGGCAATGTGGCTCAAGATTAAAGCTTGACAGCTCGTTCTCTTTACCGTACAATTAGCAATGGCAGCTTAGCTTATAATGGTATATTTTCTAACGACATCACATCATAGCAGCCTCGATTTAACCATTTCCGTAGGCACAGATTCTGAGAGAGTGTTTGTCCAAGGTTTGTTCTAAAACGTCCATTTCAAACAGACCAGTGATTCGGGCTTTGAAACATCAAAGGGCTCTACACCACTTTTTCTGGACCATAATTATAGTTTGACGTATATCAGGTGTGTAGATACCAGATAAAAGTAGACATACGTGGAATATACAAACCTAATAAATATATCTATGCCCTATTATTATTATTTGTTAGCAAGTGACTGCAGATGGAAAAAAACATGCAAAAATTAGACTCAAAATGACGATTATGATATACTTATGAAATTACTGCAAAGTTGTTTTCATAAAATAAAGAGGATACTTAAGAGATTGACACGTCAAAACTGAATCAATGACTGAAACCTAAAAATTATATTGCACAAAAAAAAAACACTCTTGATCTTTGTACATCACTTTATTTATTTCCATTATTCTTGATCAGGTTTCTATATATTAAATGAAATAATAGTTTGATATTATTCAACTTTCAAACTATACCACTTCAAGCTGTCCCAATTATAGCGTGACTTGAAGTGACCTCTATTTTTTTATCATTTATTATACATATATGACTTTCTCAGTAGAAATGATCAGATAATTTCCTACTCTAACAATGTTTTGAATAAATATCATTTCATAATCAATCTCAGTAAAAGATATATTTTAACGAACATGTTAAAGTTATTGAGGACAAACGTTTTACGGCTATGTATTCTATAAATGACAGGCATAACACAAATTGTTTGTGCTATATACATGAGGAATCTAAGTTCAAGTATATTCCATATCCTAATAATCTTTACTTAAATATATGTTTACAGTGGTCATTTTGGTAAAGCAGCTCTTCTCCTATATTTTTAGACAAAGTTTTCGACTTATAGAATGTAGCAGACTGACAGACAATTATATACGAACGTAAGTAAATTTTAATATTTCTTCATAAATAAAATATCCAATAACTATTCTTTGCTGCAGGATTACGTAATAACATGATATTTTTCATGTGATGCCATAATAACAGTGCAGTTCTACGCTACATCTATTGCAGGCAAGGGTCTAGCGTGGCTTAGTGTTTAGCACTCTCAGGCTGTAAATCCGAGGATTCATGTTTCCCGGCTCATTGCAGCAAAAACTCGCTCCGCCCTTTAGCGCCATAATACGCTAACAAAGCGAAGGGTAACTACAATGCAATATCAGTCAGAAAAGCGTTGGCGGTGGGTGCTGTTGACTAGCTGCCTTCCCTATAATATACCAGCTCAAAATTAAGAACATTGTGAATATATTACCTTTTGTGTAGCTTTACAAGAAAATTTGGAAGCAAATCTGTTATCTGTTGTATGTCCATGTAACTACTTCGCAGGGTGTGGATGGATCTTCACAAAACTTGGTATGGAGGTACATACATACATACATACTATGTTCTGTTCTGCATTTTGCATTTTTTACCACTACTTCGCCCCCTTTAAATGGATCGTCACCAAATTTGGTATGAAGGTTTACTGAGTCCATGGGGAGATACATACACATTTTTGGTTTCACATTTTGTGTTTTGCAGTTTTATGGGCATTTTTTTTTTTTACAATTACATAAAAGGGAAGCAATTATTTTGTCCTAAGATAACTTTTCATCATTAATCATGAATTTACACAAGATAACTTTCGTCCAGGGGACGCATACTCCAGCTAGTAAACAATAACTTCCGATAAGGTAAGTCGATTGATGGAAAACTAACAATGCCTCGTGAATAGAAAGCCACAATACTTTTGGATACACGTGATAGAACTTTCTTCAGTACAGAAAGTTCTCCAAACTCCGTAAGAATTCCAGAAGAATTTAAATACATATCCAAGACAAAACCTGGAATAAACAGTCGATATGGCAATTAAGTATGTATCTTAAACTGTTGCGGGACAAGGTGCAGTAAAGTGATGAATTAAGAGATGACTTCCTTCTCAATCCACAAGACTTTATCATTTTTTAAATCTGTTTTAAAGAAATACGTTTACACTACACCTTATTTCTATAATTATTTATATAACACATTCACAGCATTAAAGGAACATGATCATCTGGCCGATTTTTCTTGAATACAAACACTTTTGAAAAGGGAATATATTAGGTACTGTATGCTCATAGGATACCTATAGTATGATTAATCATGAAAAAACAACCTAACCTGTAATTGAATGGCAATTTATCAGAAACTTAAAATATTTTAAACACGTGTTATAGTGCAATTGTAATTTGTTTTAAATTGATCCAGCTTATTTTTTTTTAGGCTCAAGATTTCGATATGAACGTCATCTGTTTCCTCTAATTACTTTATGTTGCTCGCTTCATGATATATGGACATATATATATATATATATATATATATGTGTGTGTGCGTGCGTGTGTGTGTATAGTTATATATGTGTGTGAGTATGTATGTGTATCTGACGAAATATCCGCGTTCTATGACTGTTAATTCTAAGAATAAAATGTTGTCCGAATAGTTATTTTTTTTAACAAAAATAAATATTTCTGCCATAATATTTTAAGTTTTTTTTTCGCTTATCGCGCCATCTAGGTTTTGAAATCATCCACCCAAATAACATACTGCACATAAAAAGTAATTTAAATTACATAAATCATAATAAGTTTTAATGTCTGTTCCTGTTAGAATGCAAGTATGTAAACCGAAAGTCCTTTGATTTTTGATACGATATTCCCGAAAGACCTTTATTATAAAAAAAACACTTGATATTTTAGGCCAGATAAATTGTATTGATTTTACGGATAATGGTTATAATCGTCCGCTTTACTTCAGACTCGTATTAAAATATCGGGGGTGTGTAAAACAAACGTCCTCTATTGCGTTAATTGTGTAAACGTATAAGATAAAAACAAAATCTTCCTATTGTAGAAACAGATTTGAAAAAAAAAATCCTGTGTTGTTTTTCTCTACTCGGCTGTTAGACGATGTTATAAGTACATTTGCTTTTGACATATTCCTAATTAGTTGGCATGGCTAAGTAATATGACTTAGTAAGATGTATATGTTTAACTACTATGAAAGCACATATATATATATATATATTATTTTCCAGCTATTACAAAAAAGGAAAAAAAAAACAACATTCTTGGTGAATAAATATAGATTCACCTCAAAACTGCTCCCCAGTGGCACAGCGGTATGTCTGCGCACTTACAACGCTAGAATCCGGGTTTCGATATCCGTGGTGGGCAGAGCACAGATAGTCTATTGTGGAGCTTTGTGCTTAATTACAAACAAACAATCACCTCGAAACTTTTATATCTTTTTATATTCGAACCCCTCGCGTTTTTTTCTTTTTTTGGAAAAAAAAAATGCGTGTACTTGTTACCATTGCTCGAAATGGGGGATAGACGGAGGAACGCCATTCATAGAGCTCTTTTCACGCGTGGGGCGCGTTTTTTTAGTGCTTGAAATATCAAAAATGTTTTTTATCGTATCCAACTTGATATCTTTGTAAATAACCATTAGAAAATACTATTTTTTAAAATCTATCTTGCATCCTAAACATTGAGAATTAAACCCCAGATCTCAGAAGGTTTTAGTGAGGGTACATTATATATTATGCACTGCACAATATTAACCCTTGATCCAAGCAAGCTACCCACCAAATTTAAAAGCACGACTTTGATATTTACCCTGAAATATTCGTTAAGAGGATATACGTTCAAGTTTAGGAATTTCTTTCTTTGTTTGTTTGTAGTTAAGCGCAAAGCTAACTGTGCCTATCGCGGGTATCGAAACCCGGTTTCTAGCGTTATAAGCCTTCAGACTCACCGTTGTGCCACTGGGGATGGGATAAGTTTAGAAATCCACGTAACATATCTGGATAGATTCAAACAAAAACTTATTCACACAAAACGATTACGTTTACACTTGCGTTTTCTGTATTTTACTGACTAAAATACTTCTGATCAAAGAAAGCTACCTACGTCAGAACTAAAATCAACTCAGTAAATGAGTATAACTAATTTAATACACCTTTCTAACGTTCTTATTTATAAGGTATTGTTTTATCAATTGGGTACCCTCAGAAAAACATTGACATCTGCAACTGAGTTTTATTAGTTCCTTTTTTGTATCAGTTCTTGTTTCTCATTATAATTCACAGGTTTTGTTACAATGATAGTAATTAATGTCATTTTCAAGATAAAATCTTATATAATTTCAATAAAGTATTATTCGCTATAAGAATGATAAGATAGAAACTCGTCAAGTATGGGCTATTGTTATCAGTACAGAAAAAAAAGCGTAAAACAATTAACCTTTAAATAAAAAATAATAATTTGCTATAAGAATGATAAGCTAAAACTTCCATCAAACATGGATTATTGTTATCAGTAACAAACGTAACAGTTATAAGTGTAAAACAATTAACCTTTATTCTGATAATTGTTTAAAGAAACAATGGTAAAAAACTAAACTTATTGTACATTCTTTTTTTAGTAAGATTTAGCAATGTCTGATTTAAAAGTGCTCGAGTCTGCCTCTAAAAGTATTCTTTATACGACTAGAAAATATAAAACAAAGTGTAAAGATTTTTTTTAGATACTACGCAAACTGTTTTGTTTTGTATTTGGGCTCACTTCTGTTAATATAGGCGTGGTTTAAAACGTAATGAATTTCCTTAATTGTCAGCGGAATTCGTAACAAACCCTAAAGGCTTCAAAAGATCTGCCTTCTTCCTGACAGGAGAAAGAACGATTAATTAAGCTACACTTTAACAAAGGTTATATCTAAGTGCTTTTAAGAGGCCCTATGTTGTCATAGAAATTAACACTTAATGATAAATTTCCTGCACGAAAACAAATGACTCCTAATCGTCATAATATGAGTCAATTCATTTATGTGGTAGTTTTTTCTCAAGTTTTTATTTATTTATTCAGAAATAGCCTCAGCTACAGGGTTAGGGTATTTATCAGATATCTATATAAACAAAGGTTGTCAGAACGAGCTATTGTTAGTTTAACATATATGAAAAAAAGCACTAAGATTACTCATTTATATTTTAACGTTTCTCTAATGTTAGCTTCATTAAAGTATTGGTTCAAATGTTTAATATATGTTATATTTACTTTTGACTATTGTTCGTGCTTATTATATGTATAATTATATTACAAGGTTTATTTTGCACTAATAGTTTGATATATTAATTTAAACAGTCTAAATCTCCTAAACTGCTCGTATCCCGTGAGATGTTATTGGGATTAGGATCAAAAACATATCTAATAGTGAGAGTGCTGAACTGATGAATAAATGTATTCTAACAATTTTAGTTTTATGCTTTTGCATATTTATTTGTAAATTAGCATAATAAATTAGCTATATTAATTGCTGGATCATATTTTAGTCCTTATATAGATAGGTAACTTGGTTTGATCAGAAGTGTTTGGAAAATGAAGTTCAGTGAACGTAGAAAATACAAGTGTAAACGTAATAGTTTTGTGTGAATATATTTTTATTTGAATTTATCCAAAAATGCTTCATGAACTTTCATACTTGAAAGACTTATTTTACAGGAAAATGTTTTAAAATTACGATTTTGAATTTGTTTTAAAAGTTATTTTTTTAAGGTTTATCATATCATACAACAAAATATCCCAGAACATATAATTTTATTTAACCGTTTATGAAAAATGAAAATTATCCAGTTAGAGAAGTTTATGAATGACATTGTTGGTTCACGATGTCTCGAATCTTATTGTAATGAGCTTGTGTTGTATACGTCCAAAACCGGATCTCGAAAGCTACCACACCAATCATCACCAATCATAACTGGGTAATATTTTTATAACTGAGCAATAAATAAAACAATTGAAATTTCTACAAAAAATGACATGTTTCAGATTTAACCAATAAAAATTACAAAAAAGGAGTGAGTTTCAAATATAAAACAATCAAAAAACAAACTTAGAAAAAAGTATATGTTTGTCTTTAGTGAAAATCTCATGAGTGTTGCAAATGCAAGGCACTTTCATTGATAACTGCGTCTACGAAGAAATACTTCAATAAAATCTACTCTGTGATGTAATGCTGTGATGATAGCTCATTTTTAAACTAAAATTTCAATAAAATCCTTTTTTCTCATGGATGGTGAACATTATTGAATGTCAAGTATTGTTGTAGAACTGTCAGACAATTCCAGAAAAGGCCGCAGACCCAATAACCTTCCGCAGGAACTAACAGTTATACCTGCCTGGAGGGCGGGTATTTCTGCTGGTAAACATAATGCTTCAAAATCTTAATATAAACAATATTTTTCACTTTGCTAATTTAAACGCTTTATTCAGATGAATTACAGTTTAACAAACTATAACGAAAATAGAAACTAATTTTAAAACTCAATAAGATAGATATAGATAAATTAACTTATCTGTTAGCATGTTTCTACAACACAGATAAATGGATAGATGGGTAGATAAATAGATATACACAGTTTGTCCTTTCTTATTAAACACAATTAAAGCAATTCTAGACATTTAGAACAAAAAATATTGTAGCATCTACAGGAGATATCTCCAATTTGTTTTTTCTTTCTTGTTGATCTGCAAGGTGAATGACCCTTATTCTAAACTTCAACTACTATTATTTCAGAAAAATGTGCTCATGTTTTATTACGACACTGGGCTAGTGTACAATACAACATACAACACTATGTCATCAACTGCACCGAATACAGATATAGTAAGTCTATATATATATATATATCACAAAAAGAAACATTTTATGATGATTAAAATTATTACTTCCGCCCGTTTATGTTGAACCATTAACAATCCTCACTCTATCTGTGAGAATGCTTTTATATCATTATTATATTTAGCCTGTAGATATTATAAAATTATAAAGATATAGTGATATAAAGGCCTAATTTAGCTACAACATAATTCACAGTCCTCTATGACCTTGAAGATTTTATACAGGGTGAGACATAGTATTAAGCTAATTGCCCCAATTCACATCATACTGGTTCTCAATTTGAATATAAATGTCTTGTTTCTTTTGTACATTTCTTAGCACCACCAGTTAAATATCCATTGTCAATACAATACGTGCATAAATACTGTTCGAAGTCGTCGATGTGAAATGAAATCGTAATTTGTTACGTATGTGACGTTGGAAAAATGTTTTTTCCCTTTCGAATTATTTAAACAAGAATGTGCCTCGCATACCTTTTTGACAAATGGAATTTTTCTCTAGTAACAAACGATTACTAGGTCGTTAATTGATTATGATATTTCCGAGATCTAAAAGCTAGTAGTAGAGTAAGGTGAAGGTCACTGTAAAAGATGGCGATGCCGAAACCCTTTAACCTTTTGATGTAAAGTTATTATTACTTTATGGAAACCTGAGGACTGACAGCTTAAAGTGTAAGTAACCAGAATACACTGCATGATACTGGAATAAGTGATTTATCTTCTATTTATTTGGGTTAAGCGTATAAGAAGTGAGTACCAACCAAATTTTTAACAATTATTCCCTAAAATGTTATTTAAGTGTGTGATTTATTTAACCATTCTATTATGTCTATATATATTCGACCGAACGATAAGTTTGAAGGCTTATAACACTAAAAACCTGGTTTCGATACCCGTAATGGGCACAGCACAGACAGTTCATTGTGTAGTTTTGTGTTTAACAACAAACAACAATTGTAGTGAGAATTAGCATTAATTTCTAATAGTTAACATAAAAGAATATACTCTATGCAAAGAAAAAATATTGTATTGTTTCAAGACTGTTTCACTTTATTTGAAATTGCATAGGGTCATTATGACCAGAAACACAACAATTAAGTTTTATACGTCGAAGAATGGCTTATTAATAATGTATAGCAACTTATAAGATGCTATTTGATCAAAAGAGTTTATTGAACTCAATGAACTCGTGAACTAGAATACAAAACTCTACTCTAACTTTTGACTCTAATGCCTTACATTTAAAAGCTTTAGGGTAGAATATTTGTGTAATATCTTCTGCACTTTCTATAGCCATTACTTGAGTGTTTGCTTATAAGTTGGATTTTTTTTTATTTATTTGTTTCATTAATATACAACATATGGGTTCCTTACATTAGGAAAGACATTGAATTGCTGGAAATGATTCAGTTTGTTTGTTTGTTTTGAATTTCGCGCAAAGCTACACCAGGGCTATCTGCGCTAGCCGTCCCTAATTTAGCAGTGTAAGACTAGAGGGAAAGCAGCTAGTC
>NW_013665787.1:527635-538542 GCF_000517525.1 Limulus polyphemus | reverse complement strand
GTCACATTATAACGCCCCCACGACTGAAAGGGCGAGCATGACCCTCAGATTGCGAGTCGAGCGCCCTAACCACCTGGCCATGCCGGGCCATGGAAAAGATTCAGATAAGGGTTACTAGAATGGTGCCTGGGATGAAGGGGTTGTCATACGAGGAGAAGTTGAAATCTTTCAAATTGTTTTCTCTTGAAAAAAGAGAGTTAAGGGGATCTGATTGAAGTGTTTAAGATTGTAAAGGAAGTTGATAGTGTTGATGCATAATATTTTTCATACTTAACAGTTAGAATAGTAGGACTAAGGTACACAAATATAAGTTTTGGCAGGGCAGGAGTCATTTTCAGCTAAGGCAGTTTCATTTTTCTTACAGGGTGGTTGGCCTTTGGAATGGGTTGCCTTCGGATATTGTAGTAAATTTAAGTGAGTTTAAGAAAAAGCTTGATATCTATATGAATGATAAGGGCTGGCTTTAAGATATTTGTTAATTATATTAATTTAATTTAGAGGATGAAACAGCCGAGATGGACCAATAGGTCCCATGTCGTCCCAAAACGTTATGTTATATTAATTTTGTACATCTTCTGAACAAGCGAATCTAACACTCAGAAATAGTTTAAGACATGTGGTTAGCTGCACTACTCAAACAAAGCAAACCGTATATTAATGTAATCTAATGTCATATAGAGTACATAGAGGAAGATCTAGGAGCTCTTAAAGTTATTAAATATCATGTTTTATAAAGAAACGAAATTACATTTCATCAAAGGGAGAAAAATAAAAAGATGCTTCCTTCGAACATTGAGCTACTGGAAGGGTAATCCAAATTTTCTGTTAAAGTTACTCTAACGAACTGGAACCGTTGCTATGCGCTCCCTTTCGGTCTTTTTTGGCTCAAAAGTTGTATTATAACCGAAAAATGCTTGAAAAATGACTTTCAAATTTATGCGAATAAAACGATATGATGGAATTAATGGTTCCAATATGTGTTATATTTTAGTTGAATGTAAACATTATATAAATTATATGACAAGAAAATGCTAGAAACACTACAAATAAATAGATGAATAATAAGAGAGTGTTAAAACAAATATAATAGATAAATATATAACAAAAGAGTTGTAAAACAAAGAATATACAATTATGTTACAAAAGAGTGTCAAAACACACAAAATATATAAATAGATAACAGGAAAATGTTAAAACACACCAAATATATAACTGAATAACAAGAGGGTGTTAAAATATATATATAAGAAAAGAGTGTTAAAACACTCAAATTATATAAACATATAACAAGAGAGTGTTAAACACATAATACATGTTTATAAATAATAAGATAGTGTTCACACCAACTATATAAATAAATATAAAGAAAGCGTTAAAAAACACGAAATAAGATTTGGGAATAAAATATTCCACGCAACTACATTAGAACTGTAGACGTACTTTAACTGCCGAACTTTGCTGGTTTAACCTTGGAGAGTTTCTAGGAATATAATCTAAAGTTTATGTCAACACTATCAAATTATGTGCAGGCAAAAACCGTAAAGTAACTGACAGAACACTTCCTTGGAAGATAATTTATCGCTTAATGCTTACACTTTCGAGCTAGCTATAAAAAGTAAGAAGAAGGGTATATAAATTACTGACATGAAGATGGCGGGAAAAATCTGCTATGGAATGCTAGAGCTTTTTCTTTTTATTCCAACAAAACAAGGGTTATAAATCATTACAGAAGAATTCCTTTGGAGATGATTTAATATGTAAAGCTTGTTCTCTGTTCATTTTATAAAGTAAATAGATCCAAAAATAAATACGATACAGAAAAATTGATAGAATTATTTAAAAGAATTTACTATTGCAAAATATTATATACATATGCATTCCCTCTGAACTTTTTTTTTGTGGAATATAATTCATATTTAAATGCCGTTTTCATAATTATAATCTGTTATTACGCCTTGAAAACATCAATTTTAATAACTGTAACATTCAATGAGTGACATATTATACGGTTGGAGATGCCGCAGCACAAAGCTCAGTGTATTGTACCTCGTGTGAAAGGTTCGCGAATCTCGAAAGGAGGAAAACACAGTGTCTTCCAACTCCTGGTTTGTGGTCAAAATTATACCGGGCCATAAAAGTGAACCATATATCTTTTGTTTCAAACAAAAAATTGCAAAATTGATATGCTTGTTAAAAATAGGGTGTTTGATTTTGCTTGTGCTAAGTTTCATGTACTTTGGAATGTAAAAAAAAAACGCATTTCTTTATACGCTATATTGATACCTCTAGTACCCGACTCCACATCACAAAAAGGCTGATGGGACTCTGTAAAACTGAAAATTAAAAACCGTTCAATAAGACTAACATATCCGAGTTGACTGTGCCAGTTCATGCTGTCAAAATGTCAGAAATCCCTTGTATAAGAGACTAAAGCGTACTGACTGATGATCGTTGTATAAAGTCTGAAAGTGATAAGTTATTATATTTATAACACAAACATAATAAAGTAAACCATACAGTAAACAACAAAAAAAAACGCCGCTTTTCTGGACTTTTAGATTGGAAAGAAACACCGCATGAAGTTAAAAAAGTACACACGGGGATATAGGGCTGTTTTAATATATATGAGGAATGTTTCGTTGTTTCTCAAGTATAACTCTGTTAAATAGTTGCGACAACAAGTTTTCAAGATGAGATTTTCACACGTTTCTTCTGAAGTTTGTTTTATTAGTCACTGACTTCAAAGATCTAAAACATAGATGCATACGCACATGAACAAAGAATTATGAAGTAAGTAATCACAGACATGCAGTATATGTATACTTATAAGATAACTCAACAAATACGTGAGAAACATAAACATTTCGTGGACTTACATGTGAACAAAATGTGTAAATTATACAGTTAATGTACGTGTAAAGAAAACATTTACACCCACATGAAAAAATAAATTTGAACAAAAAATATATACTTTCACAAATATATAACTTGAAACAAAAGATATATATAAACTATAAGAGCACTTGAACAAAAGATATATATAAACTATACAGAGCACTTGAACAAAAGATATATATAAACTATAAGAGCACTTGAACAAAAGATATATATAAACTATAAGAGCACTTGAACAAAAGATATATATAAACTATACAGAGCACTTGAACAAAAGATATATATAAACTATAAGAGCACCTGAACAAAATATATATATAAACTATAAAGAGCACTTGAACAAAATGTTATAAACTTAACAGGCGTAGATGGGAACAGCATTCGAAGTAACAACACAGACACAGTGGTCACAAGATAAGTAGACTATAGTCATTATCCAGATAAAAGCATGACCAAAACTCGACAAATTGTACGGGCACGATTAAGGATAAAAAATATATATTATAAAACATTTTTTTGTTTATTGTTAAGCGCAAAGCTACTCAGTAGGCTATCTGTGCTGTGCCCACCACGAGTATCAAAACCTAAATTTTAGCATCGTAAGCTTGCATAGTTACCGCTGTGCCACTGAGGGCAAGAAGAATGACACTGACTATACAAAGATACATATAAATATGACCTGTCCCGTTCGGTTGCATTTCGAACCGTTATTTGACTGACTTATATTTCAACTACATTACCCTCCCCTCTCATCCTTATCCCCAAATAGTAGCTAACAATAATGTTTCCATTTTGAACATTCAAAACTCTAACCCTTCCTCGTCAAAAGCGACCCAGTACTTTTTGTTTTCTAGAAAGTAAGCACCGGCACTATGAGAAAAAAAAAGATTGTATGTGTATATTAATGATATACAAGTAGTCATCGGAAAAGTACTACCTGAACATGTGTACAAGATGTATAAAAGAAATGACAAGAACGAATTACCCAACTGTTAGATTTGTTCTGACGTAGATTTATAATGATATATAAAGTTGTTTACACACTCTGTACGGTTTATGATATAACCTAGACGCTCCTGTTAGACTTTGAAAACCGACATATATATTATCAAAAACTCGCCGATAAGGAGGGTTAAGAAATAGTAATTAAACTCCAATGTAACTTAAGAAACTCCAAAAGGGGGGGAAAAATTATTGAAAATTTTTTTAGCAAGCACATAATATTTTGAAAGAAAGTTGTCCGTTAATTAATGAATCGTATTTAGGTAACCTATAACCCATCAAAATATCAGCCCCCCCCCCCAGTGGCACAGCGGTATGTCTGCAGGCTTACAACGATAGAATCCGGGTTTCGATACCTGCGGTGGGCAGAGTACAGATAGCCCATTGTGTAGCTTTGTGCTTAATTACAAACAAACATCAAAATATCAAACCCAGTTTTAGGAAATGTATATTACTTTAGATGTCGAAGGTGATAACAAAGATGTCAGAAAGCACAGCCATAAAGAACAGAGAATTGTTTACATAATGAGAGGAAGGTGATTATTTTTTATTTCATTAAAGTACAGAGAGATAAGATTGCTTTAATGAATTGATTACTATTAACCTCCTCGGATGCAACTTGATTACAGATTAGCATATAATTGAATTAAAAAGGACATATACGTCTTTTCATTTGTGTGTGTGTGTGTGTTTTTGTTTGTTTGTGCTTTATTAAGCCCAAAGCTACACAATGGGCAACCTGGGCTATGCCCACCACGTGTATCGAAACCCGTATTTTAGCGTTATAAGCCTTCAGACTTACCGCTGGTTCACTGGGTGGAGGTATTTTCAAGTTCGTGTACTCTATGTGATGTTCTAGTTTCGGAGCCATCAAAACAAAACGTTGCTTCAACATCCCCCCCCTACCCCAGTGATATAACTTAGTTGCTTCTGTTAAACTTTAAAACCGGCATATATATATATATATATATAATCAGTAAGGAGGGTTAATAAATAGTAATAAAACTCCAATATAACTTAAGAAACTCCTAAAGCTAACCCACTGTGTTGCTTTGTGCTTTACAGTAAACAAGCAAACGAATCAACATCCATTTTTATATTTCTTAATTATTAATCAAAGTATTTTGTACAGACAAGAATATTTCTTTGAATTCTACTGAAGACATTTGTTAATAACAGTAGTAAGGAAATTCTTGCAAAAACTCTACATTTTCACATTGCTGTGAGCAATCTGCCTAGGTTTCCTTGCATATCAAAACCGTATTTAGTTTCTAAATTTATTCTCAAAAGGGAAATATAAAATGTAAAATTAAAAACAAAAAAGAATCAGTGAGAGAAGCTGACTATGTGAATTATATAATAAGAGGATTTTAACACATTCATAAGTACCTTGTCAATAAGCCTAATTTTTTTTAAGATTACGTATTCTGCCTACATACTGCTGCAAGATTACTATCTAATGCGCTATAAATAAAAGGATATAAGTAAATAAATTAGTTAGACAAGAAATATGACTGTATGAATAATACAATATACGATCGATAACAAATTTCTAGAAATTTCTTCACTAAGCCTAATTATACATCTGCGTGCGTACATACGATAGTTATGAAATTATAAGATAATAAGCTTTAATCTCGTTTTCTGGTATCAGATAAAGTTGTTACATTCTAATTATGTACTCAATGCTGCAAAATGGAAACTGACATAGCTTAAGGACAAGATCCTCGTCATTTTCCTTTATATATAACACTGCTTGACGTGTTTTTAACCACTTCCTCTTGTGTTCAGAATTTAGCTAAGTCTCTTACGTTTCGGGCCATATTGACCCAATGCAGTTTCAAACAAATCAAAACAGTCTTGAATTGATAAAATATTTTTTTCTTTGCTTAGCGTTTACTCTTTCATGTTAAGTATTAGAAATCAATGTGAATTTTCACTATGAGTTTTGTTTGTTTGTTGTTAAACTCAAAGTTACACAATGAGCTTTTTGTGCTGTATTTGTTTGTTTGTTTTGAAGTTAAGCAAAAAGCTACACAATGAACTATCTGTTCCTTGCCCACCACGGGTGTCGAAACCCGGTTTCTAACGTTGTAAGTCCACAGACATACCGCTGTGCCGCTGGGGGGGGGGGGATTTGTGCTGTGTCCATCACGAGTATCAAAACCCGCTTTTTAGTGTTATAAACCCTTAGACTTACTGCTGACCCCCCGGGGGGCTCTCGTTATAGTCAACTCAAAAATATATTTAAATGCGTCATAATGTTGTGAAAGTCAGTCTCGGGTCAAATAGACCCGAAATGTGACAGGAGGGTTAATCATTCGTCATTCGGAGTCTATTTTCGGATAGAATGAAAGTTACATTTATAAATATATATATATATATATATATTTAGTGGGTAGAATCAGAATAACTGTGCATAAGTGAAAATCAGTAAGTCATTCTTGAAACTGAGCTGCTTTGAAATAATTATATAATTGTTTGCTTTGAATTTCGCGCAAAGCTACACGAGGGCTATCTGCGCTAGCCGTCCCTAATTTAGCAGTGTAAGACTAGAGGGAAGGCAGCTAGTCATCACCACCCACCGCCAACTCTTGGGTTACTCTTTTTACCAACGAATAGTGGGATTGGTCGTCACATTATAACGCTCCCACGGCTAAAAGGGCGAGCATGTTTGGTCGGACGGGGATTCGAACCCGCGACCCACAGATTGCGAGTCAAGTGCCCTAACCACCTGTCCATGCTGGCCTAATTATATAATTAACAAACCAAGAACAATTACTGTTGATGCTACGTCATTCATAGCCGCAAAAACTTGCGCTGCTTCTTGCCTATAGGTTCAGAGCATAACACCTGAAATACATAAAAACGCATAAGATGAAACTAACGTTGTCACCTTCATTTGGTTATCGGACCCATGAAAGAGCTTTATTGTAAGGCATTATGCAAACAACAAAAAAATAATAATAATGCGGAACCTTTCATTTTTATTAGTGTTTAATATGTGCACGTGAACTAACATCTTACCGCACCTCACGTGAAGATTAAAGGAAAAATCCACGTTACGCTCAAAGAAAGCCGACTGTTCCATTTACATATGCTATTTTTTTTCTCGTTATGGTATAAACACTTTTCTGAGGACTACTTCTCAGACATAATTTACCGTGTCTTCGATCTCGGCATAAAACCTTCCTGAGAAAAAAACAACAACAACATTTTTCAGTGCAAGAATAAGTAGTTAGTTGATTGCATGCCAACGTAATAATATAAACGCAGATAGTGGAAAACTTACTGAATCATTTCCCCAACAAAGTAGGGCTAATCATCGTATTATAAAAGTACGAGAAACAAAATTAGATATAGTATACAGTAACGTTTATCTTTTAGTCCATTGGCGTTTATTTGCTTGCTTTTAGATAAGTGAAGAATGAGATAGCATTAATTCCTTTAAACTATGTTAAATGATATTATTACAAATACATTGTTTTCTATAAAATATTATTAGACGACATTTTTCTTTGTTTCTTGTTAAGAACGAAATAACGCTTCTTCTTCTTCGGATTCGGTCCATGTTTTGGACCAGGGAGGGTCACGTTCAGCGTTGACCTCTTCCTCCCTCTCTGGAATTGTTATTTTGTTTGCACTCTTACTGAATCCTATGTAATAAACATTGTTTATAGTATGTTAAACTTTGTCCATTGTGTGCAGTTTTAATCAACATACTTTTTTGTGCCATGTGCAATTATGGGGCAATACTAACTCATGTATTTTCGCTAGTTTCACTTATGTATGATCGCACTATTAGTCCGTGTTCACAATACAGTTCCACTTAGCAGTCATACACACACACACATAATCCTATTTTTACGTGTAAAACTATTTTGAAATAGAGTTAATGTATCTAGGATTTAGCTAGCCTAGCACTGTTTTGCCTGTAAGTTTCTTATTTATGATGTTTAGAGGGGAGAGGTGCTTACGACTTGGTTCGTCATGTATTATTTAACTCTCTAGTTTCTTATCAGTTCATTTTTATAAATATTTTTGTTATAATATTGAATCGAGTTATCTAGGAGTCTGCCTGATAGTGTCGTCATGTTTGAAAAGTTGCGAAAAGGTCTTCCCCCAATTTTAGCTAACCTATAGCTGAGACAAAGGCCGAATTTACACCCTGACTACCCTCGCGGGCAGACCGTAATTTTAACTTGGGGCACTTAACCTTACGACTAGGCATCGGGAATTGCATTGCTTGTACTTACTAGACACTGATGGACAGATCATAGCCGAAAGGGGTTTGATCGATACCTATGCTCTTCCCACCGCGGTTATAAACACTCAAATTTGCCGCAAAGCTACCGGAAGGAGGTGGGGAGCTATTATTTTCATAATAATGTGTAATATAATATTCTTTAAATATATTATGTAATATGTTTGTAAATATATTACGTACTGTGGAAAGCTTTGATGAAGAAAAAAGTTCAATGTAATTATTAATATTGCATTAAAAAGTACCATGTTCGTTGATAGAATAACCTATCCCAACATTACAAAACGAGCCAACTTAGAAGTCGAAGAAGCAAATATCAAGATAAAATTGGTTGAGCTATTACAATGGGTTATTTTGATGCTCAAGAAATTGGTCTGAAAATTTTGAGTATTATCTAATTTTCTGAATGTCACTATTCAGTGTCGAAGGAAAGGGAGCTCAGTGGTGTTTAGACTTCACGAGTTTTCCAAATCAAAAATGATAACTTCCCCTAAAATTCAAAATTGGAACGAAGATTTTTATTTAGCTAAGTAAAAAAAACATATTAAAGGTTTTGGAGGGTATAGGGAATATATTCCTGACTACCTGAACACAGTGAGTCTTCCGATCTAAAAATATTTCTGAGATGCTATCAAAAAACCAAGAAAAAAAAACCGCCTTCCTTGATGAAATTAGTGGAAACCCATGTAATTTTTTTCATTAATTGCTCAAAGTACCGTTACTTCATACAATTAAGTTACGTGTCTACACTAATTAATCTCGAGAATCACAAATTGTACCCCGGTGGGTCACTGGTAAAGTTACGGGATCGAACGCCGGATTTTAGCGTTGTAAGTTCGTAGACTTACCGCTGGCTCAACGGGGGACACAATTGAAATTAATAGACAAAGAAGAAAGAGATAAATGGACACAACAAATGGCTTAAAGGAAATATAAAATTTTAAATACATGTTAGTTAATTTCATATTTCATTACATTCAATGAGAGTTGGAAGTATGTTTTCTTAATATTACCCCCCCCCCCTCCAGTGACACAACGGTATGTCTGAGGACTTACAACGCTAGAATCCGGGTTTCGATACCCGCGGTGGGCAGACCACAGATAGCCAACTGTGTACCTTTGTGCTTAACTATAAATAGACAAACTAACTTAAAACTGAATATTAGATGCCAATATATCCTTATAACAGATATTAGAAAATACTGCCCTGATTACATTTTGCAAAATCATTTAATGTTTTTTTTTCAGTACAACGTGTCAGTTTAGAAATAACGTTAAGTCAGTCAACATCTCTAGTTATCAGGCAAGCTAATTCTAGTTAAAAATCCATTCTGATTTATGTAAACATATATAACGCATTCGGTCGTTTTGTTTGTTACCGGCAACAAAAGGTTTCATATCGCTTCACTAATTGTGTCAATAAGATTACGTTATTTACTTGGTGTCGGCTTTCATGTGCGTGTTTGCCATCTAACTGAGCTTTTTAAGTGATTAGAGAAAGACTAACCTGGTTATCTCACGTGGCGATATGCTAACAGTCGGGTATATAGCACGTAATGTTTCATTCAAGACGGAATGTAAAATATATAAATTATGAACCCAACTGCTTCTCTGTCAGTTGATGGCTTAGCAAACACCATGGATAGTCAAATGGCTTCATAGTTTTATTTTCTTTATTTTACTGATATATGACAACAGTAGGTCTAATAGCAATTAATCATAATCCAAACTTAATTGCAAAATGTAGATTGAAGATCTGTTCTACTACACAAGAAATAGCGGAAATAATAAAAAAAATGCTCATCTCTTATAATCTTTCTGCATGATGGCGAGAATCAATGTTTTCATCTTCAGATATTTTATACAAAGTTAGGAGAAGAGAATGAAATTATTACATATTATGGTCTTGGTGTTTCATATCTGAATGTTAAACAATTTCACATCGAAATTTCTATCTGCTTCAATTAAAATGTAAGGTTCTCCAAACTCACTTTACAGATTTGAGAAAAACTGGGATTTTAGTTTTCTGAAATGTTATGAATCAAGTCAAACACGAAAACGTTCAGGTTCACGATAAGAAACTCAACTGAAAGTGAGGAGCTAAAATAAAGTAAATAAAATCACTTAATAGGAAGGTCATACCATTAGATCACCCTCACATATCTGAAACGAAAAGGACAAATAAAACGTTTGTACTCCTGTATAGAGACTGATTAGTCAGAAAAGAAATGATGTAGAAATACATCTTGAAAATCGGAACCGTTATTTTGTTCAATAAAGAATAGTATTAAAATAGTAAACAGTATGAAATTTGCTTCACTATGACCCATTAAAACAAAAAATTATACCAAAACAGTAAACAGTATCAAACTTGTTTCACAATGATCCAATCCAACATAAAAACAACACTAAAGTGTAAAACAGTATGAAATCTGCTTTAGAATGATCCAATCCAATAGAAAGCAACACTAAAACGTAAAACAGTATGAAACTTGCTTTATAATGATTCATTCCAACAAACAATAATAGCAAACTGTGTGAAACTTGTTTCACAATGAATGACCCATTCTAACAAAAAATAATCTAATCAAAAACACTTCAGGTTATTAACTTGCTTTACGATGATCAAATAGAACAAAAAATATAATACCAAAACAGTAAACAGTATGAAACTTGCTTTATAATGATTCATTCCAACAAACAATAATAGCAAACTGTGTGAAACTTGTTTCACAATGAATGACCC
>NW_013665787.1:524966-526777 GCF_000517525.1 Limulus polyphemus | reverse complement strand
CCTAGCTACTAATGAATGAATATTTGTTGTAAAATTCTTATCAATGTTATAAGTGTAGCTATCAGTTTGTCCGCCAATTTGGATTTCATTCCTTTAAGTTGCACGCTGAATGTAGTTTTTAGCCGCACCTTTTTTCACACCTAACGTGTTTTTGATTACATATCCCAACTTTTCGTCAAAACATACCAACAAACCACAGTAAATACGAAAGTGACACTCGATAGTAACCAACATTAGCTTTACTTTGGCAACCCCATTGTTCGGAAAATACCTTTACTTTACAGAACCAACCAAATTCTTAAAATATATTGTGGTAGTATATCCTCCCTAGAAAAGAGTTAATAACTTCCTTTGTAGTAACGGCTATAGAATCTAGGTTAACAGTTTCTTGCCATCATCATCATGCAATCCGTACAACCGTATCAAGCATCATTATTTATGCCAATTGCTTAAGCTAACATCACTTGACACTAAACACCCTTTAATTAGGAGAATTTATTAAACTTTAGCAAATTTGTGCTTAAAAGTTGGCAATGAATAATAAACGTCCTCCCGTATAAACTGCTAATCTAGTTTACTTGGCCTAACCAATACTTATGTCTGCACGTGCTTTCACCCTATACTTTTACTACTCTAAATCAGGCGTCTTTAATCCGAATGACAAAAGCTAAAAACGGTCCACTTTTACTCTTAAGTGAAGCTATAGTAAAAATATTACACCGATAGCTCACGTGACCTTTTACGTAAGAGTGCGCAAAATTTTTCGTTAAATTTTAGTGGTTTTTGTTGAATAATTTTCCACTTATGGTTTTATATTTACGCCAAATGAGACTCCTGATTGTAGGTTATAAAGATCTATCAGTGTACTAAAGTTGGAAAAAAATCCATAAAGGTTAAGTATGTTTTTCTATGAAATAAAGTTTCCGTACTTAGAGATTTTATATCGCTAGTATTTCTTAATGGATTGCTTTGAAAGTTGGCAGGTGAAGTAAGGGTCCAGCAGTGCATATCCACTGAAAATATGTGTTAGTTTGGATTATCACAGTACGAGCTACAAAAGGTGAAATATCGCTAAACTGTCAATTACTCCTGTTAATAACACACAATGTGTCCTGCAGGTTGTCTTGGCCGCACGACACACTACCATCTGTCTTGATATCAAAACAGTAATTAAACAGTTATTAACTTGCTTTACGATGATCAAATACAACAAAAAATATAATACCAAAACAGTAAACAGTATGAAACTTATTTCACAATGATCCAATCCAACAAAAAACAATAAATATTAAACAGTATAAAGCTTGCTTCACGACGATCCAATCCAAGAACAACAAAAAAAAAATATTAACACAAAAATAGTTGACAATCTGGCTTCACAGTCATCCAATCCTTATGTAAACTGATGTTAATGAACTTTTCAATTTTTATAGAAATGCTAAAATAAAAACATTTTATTCTCACTAATGAATTATTGAAACAAGTTATGTAAAGGTTGAAACTTTTACACCATTAATTTGCCGCTTCTTTGTAAAAAAAAAAACAAAAATAAAAACCTAACTTACCTAATGCATTCTATAGCTAGCTATTATACATTCAGAGTACCTTCGTAGGTCAAACAAACTTCTTTTGTTGTTTAGAATTGTTTATAATAATCTACTCATCATTACATTTAGCCACCTGAAGTTTAAGAGGATAGAAAACAGCATCTTGCAGCAAAACAAACGTTTTTATTGTGTTTGTAATGATAAAAACGGTGAGAGTACAATGAAACATTGAAGTGGTTAATGTCACCTCAAATGTGATGAATA
>NW_013665787.1:520783-524318 GCF_000517525.1 Limulus polyphemus | reverse complement strand
CAATTTTTATAGAAATGCTAAAATAAAAACATTTTATTCTCACTAATGAATTATTGAAACAAGTTATGTAAAGGTTGAAACTTTTACACCATTAATTTGCCGCTTCTTTGTAAAAAAATAAAAAACCTAACTTACCTAATGCATTCTATAGCTAGCTATTATACATTCAGAGTACCTTCGTAGGTCAAACAAACTTCTTTTGTTGTTTAGAATTGTTTATAATAATCTACTCATCATTACATTTAGCCACCTGAAGTTTAAGAGGATAGAAAACGTTTTTATTGTGTTTGTAATGATAAAAACGGTGAGAGTACAATGAAACATTGAAGTGGTTAATGTCACCTCAAATGTGATGAATAGCTTATACAAAATGTTAAATTCAAGTGTTTGTATTGTTGCCTTGTGTTCTTTAACATTTTATAGCTCGTCAAATACTTATTTATAAAACCAAACAAAACGTGTGAATGTGCATAAGGGCTGCAATGAGCTTCATTTACATAAAATTATGAACATAAATCGTGGAATATACATACCTTTTATTAATACTTGGCCTTAAATATTTGTTTTGTATCAACGTGTTTGCATGTCTAACCGCATATTTTAAACATGCACAGTGGCTAGAATTAAGAATATGAGTGCTTCGAATTAAGAAGACTATCTACTGAGTCGATTACGTTTGATCTACAAGCCCCCCAGTAGCACAGCGGTATGTCTACGGACTTATAACGCTAGAATCCGGGTTACAATACCCGTGATGGGCGTAGCACAGATAGCCCATTATGTAACTTTGTGCTTACCTACAAACAACAACAACATTTGATCCACAATTAATGTTTGGGTTTAAAGCTATGGTATTGGAATTTTAACATTAATTATTGTTAATTAACAAAGTAATTAAACCTACAACATTACATGTTCAGCATTCAGTAAATATTTGCTATGTACACTGTCTCGCGAGAAGTACCGGACACCATACTCAATAATACATTTTGCAATGGGACTAACCTAGTGCGTTATGTACAAAGACACCCCATATAAATAAAACAACAGCTGCAAAGTGTATGTAAGACGCAAAAACGTCTTGGATTGCGTGAGTTTGAAAGAGGAAATGTGAAGGATTGTTAAATAAAAAATTCACAACGCTTGATTTCGAGCAACTTACTGTACATAAGATTATTTAATAGTGCTGTGAACTTTCCTGATTCCAAAATCGAAAATCGAACTCGGCTCAAAAGTGCTGTCATCGTATGACAAACGTTCTTGTGTTAAGATTGCAAAATGTGCTGGAAATCATCTTTGATTTAGACAAACCTAATGTGATTTCGTATGACTGGACGTAATGTATGAGGTTTGTGCAACGACCTGTTTGGTACTTTGGAAAAGGTGGGATAAGAAAATCTCATTTCATTTCTAAGAGTTCTTGGAATCGCATTTCTTGGTGTGTAACTCATCAAAACTGAATCCTTCCAATGAGTTGCGAATTCAGATTTTGTTGCGTGACGAAAAACCTTCACACAGGTGCAAAATAATGGCAGAAAATGGGTTTATAGGTAGCCAAACGAACAATTTGGTAATAACTGTTTTGTCCATTGGTGAAATTCTTTTTAAAGAAGAACAGCTACCACCCCTGCGAGGAATTGCTCTCATAGTGCATGAAATATGAAGTTTTATGCAAATTAAAGTTATCTTTTCTGTTCAAATTAAACTGCAAAGAAAAAATGCAAAATTATAATAATAATAGTAAGTAGCGGAAGAATCTCACTCCTGGTGTTTTCTTCTACTTCTCAAATTATGAAGGATTGTGATGTTTTTTTCCTTCTTCTCAAATTATGAAGGACTGTGGTGTTTTTTCTTCTCAAATTATGAAGGATTGGGGTGTTTTTCTTCTTCTTAAATTATGAAGGATTGTGGTGTTTTTTCTTCTTCTCAAATTATGAAGAATTGTGGTGTTTTTTTTCTCAAGTTATGAAGGATTGTGGTGTTTTTTCTTCTTCTCAAATTATGAAGAATTGTGGTGTTTTTTTTTCCTCAAATTATGAAGGATTGTGGTGGGGTTTTTGTGAAATAAACCATATTCTGAATCTTGAGATGGGCTTTTTTTTCTCGAAGTGTCATATCCATGGATAGAAAATTGTTTTAAATGAACACTTTCCAGTGGAAATAACGAAGGTAGTTGGTTATCAGGCTAGTGTTCTGTTTCAAAAGGACAGTATTTCGTGCCAAAACGTGCGTGAGATTCATGCTTAGGTTCAACACAACAATATCAACAAATTTGGACAATCCGCTCAGAGCCTAAATTTGAACCTTAAAACATATTTTTGTGACTAATTGGAGGGATCAATTTGTTTATCATCAATTGGCGAACTTCTTTATTAACAATGGAATCAAGTTGCAACAAACAACTGTCCAAACATACTTGCTAGTAGAAAATGACCGCTTTGGCAATCAAAAGGCATTAAAACATGACCGGTTTATATATTTCCAAAATAATTTAATTTATTGAAAGGTGACGTTTAGGGCTATCGCCTTTCTTCAGATCTAAATAGTGTGTATTTATATCTGAAGCAAGGTCGTAGCCCAAATCATCAATTATCAATAAATAAATATATTTTAACAATATATAAATATTTCATATTTTTATGCTTTTTAAAGCATGCTTGATAATTGCATTACAGAATAGCAATAATTATTTAGACCATTAATAATTATGCTATACTATAGTAGAACAATGATTGAGTGAGAAGAAATAGTTCAGATACAAGGAGAAAAATGTAATAAAGTATGAATTAACACGACGAATAATAAATTTAACATGATATTTACAGCCTGACTTTTCGGGCGTAAAGTCGTACAAAGTAAACAGAATAAAGTTGTTACTTAGACGTGTTACTTTATACTTTATTACCTTTTATCATAATTAGGCCAGTGATTACTAAGACCCTCACCCTCGCCTTACGACTTAATGTCTGAATAGTTTGTTTTTTGTGTTTGCTTTTTTTGCAGTACAATGTGCGCAATTACCGTCGCCCTGCGTGTGTCTGTGTTTCCGCGCGCGTATCTCGAAAACTAATAGACCAATGTACACGAAAATTTTACATAAGATGGGAAGTCATTATGGCACAGTCCTTCATAACTTTGGTGCTGATCCAAATTCGGATCCGGATTCTAGATCACTTTGAAGCATTTATTATAATGAGGAGATAGGGTATTTTCGCGGTTTTCGGTTAACAAGTCTGTAAAGTGTGATTGGATTTGTACCCAATTTCATGAGACTTCTCATCAAACTAAACACACAAAAAAGATCCGAACCGTCGATCATTCTGGATCTGAGAAGAACTTTCTGAGTTTTCGAAGGTGAAATTTAACGTTATCCAATATTAACGCATGCAATATCGAAAAGGAGCGGCGGGGCGGGGGGAGGGGGTATGAAATATCACCGATTGCTCTTATTATTGTTTGATAAGATTTCAGAAGGGGACGTTTGACACACTCTTCAAAGCCGTGGGGTCAATTTTTCTTTGTTTGTTTTGCTAGC
>NW_013665787.1:502126-520150 GCF_000517525.1 Limulus polyphemus | reverse complement strand
ATGGGGTCAATTTTTCTCTTTGTTTGTTTTGTCTAGCAATTCTAAAGTTTTTATTTCAACTTATTGGATGTCTTTGTAGACAAATAATGAAACCCAACTCTGAAACTTTTCTCTAAACATATTACGGTTAATTCAATTTCTTATCACCGATGTAAATAAAAGATATAAACACTCAACCACATTAGATTATAGACATGATTACGGAGCAACCTTTTCATTCTAGTAAAGAGCTTAGTTTACGGTTTTTTTTTAAAAAAACGAATTGCTACGTGCTGACTACATGAAAGTAACTTGAAGAAGTATGATTGATAATTACAGAAATCAACTAATCAATCTACAACAATGTTTGTCAATCGTGAGTAGGCATGCATACCGACATAGGTATTCAAGCATGGGTAAACATTAATAAACCATCTAAAAGCGTCTCAGAGGTGAATCTTGTATAGACTGCATTATATTATAGCTTATTTTCAAACTTTTTTTTATGGATTTCCAGGATTAGTGTTTTCTCTCGTATACCTTCCTAGTTGACTACATACCAGTATAAAGTTTTTGTCCATAAGTTTGTATGGAAAAATGCTATTAGATGCACACTCGACTTCGACAACCTTGAACGTACATATATATCTTATATATACAAAACTAAAAAAAAAAAAAAGTTAACTCCGCATGTCAAGCATATTTTGGCTATTTTGGGTGTTCAAATAGCACGTGCGCATGCGATTATCCTTTACCGAATCTGAATAGTGAGGAAGACTTTCCTGACCTGAAGCGGTCACGATCTTCTACATCAATGACCGTTTTGGTACTCCCACACCTCACCTCAGGTCGTTCGTGCTTTGTAGCACCCCCCATTCCCCTTCCTACTCTCTACCACAGTGGTTTCAGATAATCTGACCTTAATATAAATACTTCTAGGCACTTGGGTACTTGGAGTCCTACAGAACTGAGCCTATGTGTTTGAAACAAATACGCATTGTTCATGCTACAATACATCTGAGGGTCAGTGTCTTCTACATGGTCACTTATGAAAAGAACAAGTGAATAATGCTTTGATGTTTTTATTTTGCAACCTAATTTCCACGAAAATACCTACAAAATGAATACTTAGTCTATATCACTTGTGAAGAATAAAATCTTCCTGTTACTCCGCCTCCAGCTGTGCCTAACTAATTACATAGACTTTCAGTTTTACTGTTAGGTAAGATTTTTTTAATGAAGGAGTCATGCATGCGTGTGTAGCTTACCCATGGAAGGCTTTGAATTCTAGATAGAAAGATAATTATACAAAAAGACAAAGACAGACAATTAGATAAAAAAAACTGTTGGAAATATGAATCAATAATTTGATGATCGTTAAAATAAACTTACCGACTAATAAACAGCAGACGGAATTAAATTTCGTTGTCGAAAAGCTTGTTGGTATAAAGGATTCCTATAAAAGAGTAGACTTGTGAATGAAACGATATTTTTGGTCACTGAAAATGATGTTGTTAATATAAGAATAAGTTTTAAGAAACTTTTATTTTCTGTGCTTGAAGTAAACACATTTAGTCATAAAAAGTGTATATACTTCCGCATGGAAGGAATCACGTAGTTTTTAAAATAGTAATCAATAAGATTTGCTCTAACATTTTGTTCCTTATTTGTATTTATTAGCTTATTAATTATTAGAGCTTAACTTCTTCATTTTGCACTCTTTTTAACCTGCATAATAATTCTCGTCATTTTAGTTAAGCCTCTACAGTCTAAAAATTAGTTTTGTGTTACGTAAAGTCGTTGTTCACGAGAAATGATTGATATAAATAGCACTTAGACTGTCGCATCCCAGCCGGTGTGATGAGTCCTGGTATTGAATGAAAGGCCTCGTCGGTAATGGATGGGCAGATTTCATTAATAAGCTCTTAGAAGTACTGATGTAATTTTCTCCGGTTGACGCTGTGGTTGCTTAACCGGAAATAAGAAGATTAATTTGCTGGTTTATCAGCTATTCTGAATTATAGAGAAGTGAATTTAAATAAAACAATACAAATAAATAACCGGTGTTAAAAACGAAAATAAATAAATAATATTGTGTTTTAATTCTTATCCTAAAAAAAAATCTGATCTGTAAATGACTTTAATAAAATCGATAATAATTACAATTCACTTAATCTAGTTCACACAGTAATAGTCGTTGTTCACGTAAATTGTTGATTAGCACCTTACACCACTACTGTGTCTGTCGTATCCCAGCCGGCTTAATGAGTGTTGGTATTGGGCGAAATGTATCGTCGCCCCTTATAGGACAAACGTTGCGTAGTTTACACTTTATAACACACTCTTCTTTGATTTCACTCCTAAGTTGTTAAAACATTTGAAATGTTTTATTCTCTAGTTACTGATTTTATAACAACGTAGCAATTCATATACTGAACTGAATTCTTTTATACAGAGGCTTTACTCGTTACTGGCTTTACTTAAGATCTTAAAATAATTTGAATAGACTGCTACACCATACTCATCTAAGGCGTGCTCAAATGTTCACCTAAAGCTTCCAAGCTATGTGCGCATAACTGTCCCTGATTTTGAACTAATAGACAAGAGGGAAGGCAGCTAGCTAGTCAAGAGCATCAACCACCAATTTTTGACCTATTCTTGTTTTATCGAACAGTTCGACTTGCCCGCCAGTCTTACAACTCGAAGTATGGAGCACATTTTTGAAGGAACGTTAACGCAAGCTTTGTGAGGAAGCTAAATATTCAATATTAAACCATATACTCTGTTATCCTGTATATAAATATTTCAACTCTTAAACATAATTCAGCAAGATAAGGAATCCACAAACGGTGCATTATCATTATGACACACTTCAATGAGACAAGGTTCAGAAAAAAGTACATCTTTGTTATTATTATGACACACTTCGATGAGACATGGTTCAGAAAAAGTACATCTTTGTTATTATTTTGACACACTTCGATGATTTAGGGTTCAGAAAAAGTACATCTTTGTTATTATTATGACACACTTCGATGAGACATGGTTCAGAAAAAAGTACATCTTTGTTATTATTATGACACACTTCGATGAGACAGGGTTCAGAAAAAAGTACATCTTTGTTATTATTATGACACACTTCGATGAGACAGGGTTCAGAAAAAAGTACGTCTTTGTTATTATTATGACACACTTCGATGAGACAGGGTTCAGAAAAAAGTCCGTCTTTGTTATTATTATGACACACTTCGATGAGACAGGGTTCAGAAAAAAGTAAATCCTTGTTATTATTATGACACACTTCGATGAGACAGGGTTCAGAAAAAGTACATCTTTGTTATAACGAACTACAACGAGATAGAAGTTCGAAAATAGTCCATTGTTATAGCAAACCAAGACAGAACAGGGAGCCTAAAAATATATATATATTGTTATTACAGATACTGTGGCATGATGAAAGTTACGGAAAACAATACATTATTGCTATAACATAAAAGTATGTGAAAATTGCTACTACATACAGGTATGAAATGAATTCTCACTATTACAAATCTTATTAAAATACAGTTACAAACACAAGAAATTTTACAATGATTTAATTCCATTCTTTTAGTATAAGAGTATATAAGGTGCTGGTATAAATGGAATGTAACTTCGTTGCGCAACGATGTACACCTTATTTTGAATCTTTAAATATAATGTTTCGAAACTTTCAATTCGTAGAAGAGAAAAATAACAATGTGAAGAAGAAGTGTGAAATTTCATTTAGCATAGATGCGTATAAACTATTTATTAATGTCAAAGAAAATAGTTTATTAAGGGAAATTTGAATAATTTGTTCGAGCATAAACTTTGTGAAAAATAGCTTCGATATCAAAATTGGCCATAACGTAATGATGTGCATTATAAAATTTGGAAACTTCCTGAGCAAAGGAGAAATTCCAGTTCTACTAAATATAAACGTAAAATACCCTCTATAAATAAATATAAGTTGAATATATTTCACCTATAAACAATGAGTACACTTTTTCGTCTATAAATATGAGTATAAATATTATGTTTATAGATGTAACTATAATATTTTTCACCTATAAACAATGAGTACAATACTGTTTGTATATAAGTATGAAAAAATATCTTTAACAGCAAAAAGCAGATGTGGTGAAAGTATTTACTTGACAATGGGGCTTGGTACTATATATATACACACAAAAGTAACTGAAAAATCAAGTTATCTTTATCACGAAACCATTTCTTTCAAAATATTTACTGATTTGACTGGATTACAGATCTGAACAAAGTTTTTCGCCCTCTTTGGAAACTTCATACACTGACACGTACTAATTTGTTTATTATTGTTTATTCCTGTATCACATGACAACACTGCAAAATATCGTGATTGGAATACCTTTTCTTGTTGTTAAAGTTTCTTGAAATTTACGAGACTATGTCAAACTATGGATGGAGTTATATGTATTCTGATGTGCCTTGTAATTGGAATTTCCAATCTCAACATCATCTTATACGCACGTGGATTAAACTTATATCTGTCCATATATACTGGCAATGGATTCATAATGGGGAAAACGAAGTCTAATAATGAAGGTGAAGACGGTTGACAAAAACACATAACATTTTATTTCCAATGTTCGAACGTTTCGGAATACACTTATTCCATCTTCAGCGAAATATTCTATGATAACTGCCTATATATAATTTTGAACTACTTACCAGAGGGAGGGCAACCAGAAGTGTGAAGCGAGTTCGGCCGCAAGTTGCTGACACGAATCTTGGACCCTTCGATTCACAGACCCAAATGCTAGCTACTAGATCATGCCCAGTCTAACTATCCGTTGTTTGTCGCTGTTTTGAACATTAGCAGCAGAAGTTTTGTTGTGCATATATCTAGCTGGTTTTCACATTCAATTATATATATATCTGGCAAGTGTTCACATTCAATTATATATATATCAGGCCGGTATTCATATTCAATTATATATATATCTGGCCGGTATTCATATTCAATTATATATATATAGCCGGTATTCACATTCAATTATATGTATATCTGGCAAGTGTTCACATTCAATTATATATATATATCTGTCCGGTGTTCATATTCAATTATATGTATATCTGGCCGGTGTTCATATTCAATTATATATATATATATATTTGGCCGATGTTCACATTCAATTATATATATATATGGCCGGTGTTCACATTCAATTTCATGTTAATTTGGAATAGACTACGACATATTCGAAAATTTAGGAACAGTCCAATAGCCTGTGAACGACCCATGACATTGTGACTTAATATCATTTAAACACAGTTATATACTTATAGCTTTTATATTTTAACATTAATTTATCATTCGATAAAATAAACATCTGCTAATTTCTACATTTTATGTATTAATATGTAATGTGTCCTCCACCAGCAGAAATTACAGCATTAACACGACGTGGATTTCTTGTAAGAAGGTGTTGTTCATCAGATATTGGTCTGCAAGAAGGTTTAAGTAATCGTTTGATGTCACTATAGATTTCAGTGAAGTCATAAGCCTTACACCATTTCAACAAAATACTGCCCATAACATTCAGGACTCCATTGTACTTAACTGATGACACAAGACGTTTAGGCTTGTAAGCTTCTTTTGGTTTTCATCATACATAAACACGTTCAGTAGCTGGGAAAAGTATAAATGATCATTCATCTGATCAAAGTACATTCTTACATTGATTTCCAACTCAATTTTTATGTTCTTCATACCATTTCAATCAGGCTTTGCAATATTTGAAGTTATCAGAGGTTTTAGAATGACAGACCTGCCATGGTAACCCAACAGGTGCAGTTCCCTTCGAGTTATAATGACAAAGATTGGTTGCTGTAGGCCAACCTTATAAGTTCTGCGCATACTATTGACACAGTAGTCGTTCGTTTTCGTCTCACTACTCTGTCACGATCTGTCAACTTAGTTGTTTGAACACTATTATGTCTGTCTGATGTGGTTATATTTTCCTTTTGACACTGTTACTTGGGATACATTCTTTATTACAGGTTTAACTTGACATTTTTAAAACTTTTCTCTGAAAAATAATTATAAGCTATTCCTATACAGAAAAATTCAATTATATTAAGTAATTTAATGAACAGTGAAATTAAACAACGGCTACATTTTTCCCCCTCTTAGAGACACTGAAACTTGTTTAAATGCTGCTACTGCATGTGCCATTGTACAAAGATAAAACAATAGAAACACCACTCATTTTAAAACTTGCGTAAAACACTTTGTAAATAGGCATAGGTAAGTTTCTATAACCTACATTTAACACTTCGTAATGCATACCAAGGTTTAGTGTGGTTTTTTCCGCAGGTGTCAAAACGAAATAACTCATTTTGTTTGTCTAAGGTGAAGTCCATGTATTTTTATGGTGTTCGCTTGAACAGTTTTTACATACTACAAACATGCCAGTTTCGATTTTTAGTTGTACAACTCATCTTATTTCAAAATTTACTGTGCTGTTAGTAGCCTGTTCTGTTGTATACATGTTTGATTCTTCATTGAATAAATAAAATAATTTGAGAATCAAAACGAAAATTAACGCATATATATATATATATACATATACGTAAGCTTAAACTTTACTTCTAAGCATGCATCTAAAATTAAGTTAAAGTATAATTTATCTGTCTAAATAATTCTGATCGGGATACATGTGATTAAAGTCGGTTAGTATATTTTCTTTTAAAACTAAGTATCATAATTTATTATTAACTTGAAAGCATTTCGTCAACTCACAAGGTGAGACATGCCACATGATTTGTTTGCTTTTAAAACTAAGTATCATAATTTATTATTAACTTGAAAGCATTTCGTCAACTCACAAGGTGAGTCATGCCAAATGATTTGTTTGCTTTTAAAACTAAGTATTATAATTTATTATTAACTTGAAAGCATTTCGTCAACTCACAAGGTGAGACATGCCACATGATCTGTTTGCTTTTATAACTAAGTATTATAATTTATTATTAACTTGAAAGCATTTCGTCAACTCACAAGGTGAGACATGCCACATGATCTGTTTGCTTTGTATCAGATGCTTGTCGTCTATAACGTGGATAAAGCTAGATATTCTATCATAACTGCTAGCAATATATACGGTTTTGGCTCTCGATGCATCTAGTTAGTATTGTGAAAACTTATTCTAAGAATAAAAGCAATTATTATTAGATACTAAACACTGGCTAGTCACAGTAAAGAAAAGTTCCATATTCTGTCACTTTAAATGCATTAGATTTTTCCGTTGGATTGTAGTATTTCTCTTTTTGTTTTCCTGAGCAAAATTCTGTGGTATTTCAAATATTTTTATTCAATTAAAAATATATACTAAGTTTGACGCCTCTGTAATAAATAAATCATAATATATTCTTGAATTTCCGAAAAAATTAGGCAAGTGTTTTTGCAATCTTTGAACACAGAAATCTAAGCAGAGAATCCTGCTTGATCTAAAAGAAAAACCACCAACATTTTATGTACAAAATAATTTCAAATAAATATAAAACAAATAAAATATTTGTTTTAATGAACACTCTCATCCAAAGCACTTGTCTATTGAATAAAGCAACATTCAGCAAAACTTTTGCATTTTAAGGCGTAGAGCAACTGTAAAGTTTCTCAAAATTAGTAACAAATAACACTTAACCGACACTTCGATTTAGTTTCATTTGAATCCTATATAACGCATTGACTAGTTTAAGAAAACTAAAAATGTTTCGGATTGCAAAGTATTTGACGCTTACGATTAAAACAATTTCTGCTCATGAATAAAACAATAACTAGAATTGGTTTCGACTCAATTCATCAAATGAAACTGCAGAAAAAGTCCTAAGATAATTTCCTTCTCAATAACTGTAAACAAAATTGCTGATTATTTTCAAAACCTGTTTTACTACCATAAGCAGCTATTAATTTCTTATGGGTTCCATTAAATTTCTGGTTATTAACCAGTGTCTCATCAATTAGCACTCCCAAGATGTAATTAACTACCCGATCTAACAAAAGAAATTACAGCAGGCTTTTGGTTTTAGTTTTTAGTTTTGTTTTTATTTCCATCCACACTCATTGCACTCATGTGAGCACATGCGAGATATAGTATCAGCTAATACAAGTCTTGGCATTAGGCCAGAAGCAATCAGAGTTCTACGTTAGTCTGGTTACTTGTACTGGGAGGTGATTGGCTAGAATGCTGACTTTTGGGTGGGATTCCAGCAGTAATACTACCAATGCCAACAAGATTCAATGTTGATAGTTGAGAATATATGTGACACATCTTAGTGAATATTCCAAGCACATACAACCGCCCCTAACACACATAATACTTTGTCCCTCAGAAGTCAACCAGTAAGGCTGTAGTCAGTGCTCCCGATTTTGCTGCCGAGATCAGCTGCCACTACAGGTTTTTGGTCTCGATTAGATTCTCTATCTCCTTGCAACACCATCCACTCTCACTTTCGGTCTTGCTGAGAGGGGGAGCCACGTTACAGACAGGACTGAAGCCTTCCAGGTAGGTTTGAAGAAGCAAGCAAGCACGTGCTTCTTCCTTTCATTACAAATATGCTTTAAAACGTAATTAACACGCACTTTTGTACTCGACAACCATAGATGACCAAAATTTAAAATTAAGAAATTTGGAAACATTTCTTTTCCAGTTACAGATAAATCTGTCAAAAAAAAAAAGTTAGAATTTTCAAATATTTTGATAAATAGAAACGGATCACGCACAGTCAAATTCGTTTCCTATATTAGCTATTCACTTAAATATATATATCCTACATCTGACCGACTATTAAGTAGATTTTAAATGATAATTGAAAATTGACTGTATTCACTAAAGAATAAGGCTGGGGGATTATCATGAAGGAAAAGGTTTTTGTTCTTGCTGTTTTTCCACCACGGGAATCGAACCCTAGTATATAGCGTTGTTACTTCTTAATCTTACTGCTGTTCCGCAGGATGACAAAGGAAAAGGAATAAACAAACAGAAGCTCAGAAAGTGCGCCCAATTAAGTCACAATCATTGTTCGTAAAATCTAAATTTCGTCGAGACTCTTACAACTTTAACAGGGCACTTTTTGGTGTGTGTTAAAATAAGTAACAGTCGCCTACACGAGGATATGTTTCCAATTTAATGGCTGCTAATTAGCCCCTTATCGTAAACAATTATCGTTTTTTTCTTTGATTTTATGAGCGTATACGAATAAAATAAATAGCTGACTCTTTGAACACCAAAACAGACATTGGGGGAAATGTTTATGAAACATATGAATTTTGCTCGGATAATTGGTTTGAACTGAGATATTAAATCAGTAATACTTACTAAACAATCGACAGAGTTTTGATATGGTCAAACACAATAAAAAAAAACATATTATTCTGTTTATTTAAATGATTATTCAAATCTTTGGCCAGTAACTGCATTTATGATTTTAAAATGAAGACTTTATTTCAAACTTTGGAGTGCAAACGAACTATTTTGCATTAGGATAAACAACAACAACAACAAAAACTTACTAAAGAACATACAATTACATGCTTTGGACCAACACAAATGCTCTTGTTAGAGAACCAATTATTTTAAAGTTTTAATAGGTTCATATTCATGTATATTAGACGACGAAATATTTCACATTTTCAAAGTTATAGCGACGTTGAGCATTAGGTGATAACCCCGGGGATTGCACCGATAGGCTCTGATCTCTCGTGTGGAAGACGGCTGCCTCGCTGGAGATACAAGAGAGCTAGTTTCTTTATTGGTGTTACCAGTGGTCTTTTGGCACTTGGGAATGTTTTATAACTACGATTATTCGAAAGTGAAGTGCTTTAGTTTTTAAATCAAAGCTATTTTATATATTTTTTAAAAACAGGTGGCTATATTATTTTGTGTCATGATTATATTGAAAGAAAATTGTCCAGGAAAAGGGGGAGGGAGGAAGGTCTTAAGAGGTATTTGGTAATTTCAAACTCTACGTCCCGAGGGTTAAGCGGTCAGGCCAAAGAAGAGACATCCAATCAGCAGTACTCGCCGCCTGTGCTGCTACTCTTAAGCCAATCTTCGCAACAGTGGTCTTGTTGTTTTAAAATTTAATCTCTAATTTTTGAGTTGGTAGAATAGAATGAAGTCAGGTAGTTAACAGCACCCACCTCAACTCTGACGAAAAGTAGGATTTGAACCTATCTCTTATAGCGCACCCAAGGCCACAAAGTGCGGCAAGGAGACGCAAAGAAGAACCCTCGGATTCACATTACGAGCATGCTAACAATGCATGGTCCAACATTAGTCAGTGAGTTGAGATCAGAAGTTTTAGGTGTGCTGAAGATGTGCAGTACGAGCATGCTAACAATGCATGGTCCAACAGTAGTCAGTGAGTTGAGATCAGAAGTTTTAGGTGTGCTGAAGATGTACAGTACGAGCATGCTAACAATGCATGGTCCAACAGTAGTCAGTGAGTTGAGATCAGAAGTTTTAGGTGTGCTGAAGATGTACAGTACGAGCATGCTAACAATGCATGGTCCAACAGTAGTCAGTGAGTTGAGATCAGAAGTTTTAGGTGTGCTGAAGATGTGCAGTTCTGTAAAGAAAGAAGTTGTGGTTCCATTATCTGTTAATGAAAGTCCTATAAGCACGCGCCTGCAAATGGAGAATTTAGGATGAGAATTCCAAACACTGCTGTTAAAGCCATTAAGATTTTCACGAAACGGCCATAAAATTCCGGTGGATGTACTAAAAAGTGACGAAAATGTATGCTTTTCCATCCTAATTACAAATATCCATAACACGTTTTGTTCCCGTGATAACTCCTGGAGTGTTTGAAGGAAGTATTTATTGAAACTGATTTTTTTTTTACGTTTAAAACCTTTCGTAAAATTCAAAATGAATTATTGTCTATTAGTTTGATAATTACAAAGTTATGTTTGTTTATTTATTTGTTTTTTGTCCACCGCGAGGAATCGAATGCTCATTTCTGCGAGACAATAAAAAACATAAGGTACGACAAATACAAAGAAGGTGTTTTTGTTTTAAATATAAGTGTTTCAGAACCCTGAAAAGGGAAATTCTAAAATAGATTAAGAGCAAGACTAGAGTATTTTACGAATAATAGGGGAAAAGTAGTTATCGCAGAAAAACACTATCAAAAAATGCCGAAATAGGAGACATATGTATAAAGCTGAAGCAGAAACTGCCCAGAAAGACCGAGCTTGCGTGTCTTTGGAAATAATATGATAATTAGAAGAGGCGTAATTAGTCTGCTATGCTTCACCTCAAAACTGAACCTCCTTTTTTTTTTCATCAAACTGCTTAAAGCTTTAAGGCCGTGGAGAGACTTCTTATGATAATTGATGGTGAAAAATCTAAAGGTTTAAAATGGCCGTCATGAGGTGTCCACCTGGTAGGGAATGGGTTTGTGGTATAGCAATTCCATTTACCAGTAGTAGCAGTTAGTTTGTCAGGCTGCCTGCTTGAGTTTATTTTTCCATCTTCATTTCTTGCTATTCAAATATTTGACTCATTTGCTACAATTAAGGATTTGAAAATAACCCTTAACCCATAGGACTTATTTTTCTGTATCGTGCAGTGAACGTTTTTTAAGCATGATGGCAACCAGTTATTCAATCAACCACGGGTTTTTTGTTGAAAAGAAAAATCGTGTTTTTTAATGAAATTATTGTTTTTTTTGGGGGGGGGTATTAATGTCTTTAAAGATATAAGTAGAGTTTGATTTATTTTTATTGCTTCACGAAGGAAATGACATCGGTGTCAGTTTTGATAATTTTTTTAACATCATATTTGTATCAATAATCATCAGCCGACGGAATGATGTATTGGGAATTCTTCAGGAAAACAGTATTATTACTACAGTTCAGCTTTAGCCCTTATGGAGTGAGGCAGTTTTCATACAAGAACTAATGATATAGATATAATATTTTTTTACGATTTATAAAAAAAACGTTCGTTAATAAATGCAAAACGTGCAGACGCAATGTGGTAAGTGAAGTAAAAATAAATCACAATAAAAGATTTTCTGAGAAAGAGTAAATTGGAAGATACAAAATTTGATAAATTATGGACTGTAAGAGAGAAAGAATGGTATCACTTTACCATAGGTATATACACAATAGGGAACTTCATAGATCTGAAACGTATAGAGGTTTTGGTGTTGAGGCTACGCATTATTCTGCTATGTAATCAGAACCCAAACAAGCCTGGCACCGCATGTGTGCTGATACGGTTAACAAACGTCAATCTCAGTATAAGTTAAACTAATTAGTTTAATGAGTCATACTCGTATTCCTTAGTCTGCGCCGAGGAATAAAATATTAGAAACTTTAAATATCATATTATACAAGTGAATGAAGCAACCATTAGAAAATAATTAGTTTAATATTAACTATTAGTAAATAAATTTTCTACGCCCACCTGTTTTCCAGCATTTCTCCCCTACGCGTTTATTAATCTGTAATAAAAAATAATTTATTGATGCTTTGCTGTCATGAGAGAATACCTCGACATTTCTAATGCAGTATAGACGTTGCCTAAGCAACTAAGTCATTCAAGACTGTTATTATGTAACGGTCAATCCCACTATTCGTTGGTGAAAAGAGTAACCCAAGAGTTTGCGGTGGGTGGTGTTGCTTAATTGTCTTCCCTCCAGTCTATCATTGTTAAATTAGGAATGGTCTATAGTTTTGCGCAAAATTCAAACCAATTTGCCACTTAGTATATCCATACCCGAAACTAATTATAAAAAAAAATTAAGGTGAATTAAAATCAGATGAAAATTAAAATACAAAGTACTAACTACATCAACGGTATGAAAGCAGAGTACTTCTATCATCAAAAGAGAATATGCTAACAAATTAGTGCTATAGTGTTTGCTTGTACAATGAAAACGTTTAAAACGATTGTTCTTTTTCTTCTTCCTCAGTATTGACTTGTGCAATGAAAACGTTTAAAACAATTGTTTCTTTTTCTTTCTAAGTATATAGTTGTGCAACGAAAACGTTTACAATAATTGTTTATTTTTCTCTTTGAGTATTTATTGTACAACGAAAACGTTTAAAACAATTGTTTCTTTTTATTCCTGAGTATTTACGTGTGCAATGAAAACGTTTACAATAATTGTTTCTTTTTCTTCCTAAGTATTTACGTGTGCAATATAAACGTTTAAAATAATTGTTTCTTTTTTTTCTTGAGGCAACAGAAAGATGTCTAACTTTGACACTTTTATTTTTGTTTATGACGTTTATACTTAAACATATTTTATCACGTCGATTCAGGAACGCCTATAAACTTGCTAAAATGTCCAACTTTTTATATCGTTCAGTTCGAACTGTGTTTTCAATTATTAAAGTATTTATTAGCAAAATAATTTTTATAGCTTTTGCCATAAACAAGCTTACATATTTTAACAATGTACTTCATATTTAATTACGTTTGTTTGTTTTATTGCAAAGCTGCATAATGGGTTTTCTGCGTTCTGTCCACTACAGGGAATAAACCCCGGATTTTAGCATTGTAAATTCGTAAATTTAATGCTGATCCACTATGGGGTATTTAATTGTGAAACTGCTAATTACTTTACGTGTTACATAATCTCTAACGTTTTCGTGTAATATGAATTTATTTTCTGTTTTTCTTTTAATGTGGTTTAATCTTTTTACTAAGATTTCTTAGCTTAGTGAATAAGGTGGCTGACAAATACGTGTTTTAATTCATGGAAAATAACTTTCATTACAGAATAGTGAGCATCGAACCCAGATAACCGTATAAATAGTTTGGTTATATTATTCTGGATAAAAATAAAATAACATGGAACTTAGAATGTTATATAAAAAGTATCATACTGATGATAAAATATGAAGGCCACGCACACCAATAGTAGCTGGTGTACTGGGCTGCATATCGGAAATTAAATGGTTCGAGACAGATATGCCGATGAACACTCCCCAACTTTCACTTTTAAGGACATTATGACTGTAACAGTCAATCATGCTTTTCGCTTAAGCTTAAGAGTAGCCGCATAGGTGGAGAGTATTGTTGACTGGTTTCCCTCCTTCTGATTAATATTTCTAAATTAGGGTTGGCTACGCATCAACATTAGGGGCCACTGACCTGGCCGTTTAGCGCACGTGTCGCAAACGGTTCCGTTCAGGTTGAAAAATATCAGTTACTATTCCGCCTAATCTGAAATTATTCAGATGATACAGTAAATAAAGCAAGATTTAATTGTGCTTAAAACGAACTTGAAATTGAGCTTAAAATAAACAGAAAACTCTTAACCCTATATTTCACATTGTAACGTACAGATAACAAAACCATCTTTGTTGCTTATTACACATAAACAAATGCTTCATTTTTCATTTTATCATATTGTTATTGTTTAACATTATTATGTAACGGTATTATTGTATTTTTTTATAATTCATGAATATGTACACTTTTCATTCTCACTTGAACCCTTTATTGCACGCTTTATGAAAGGAAAATACGGTGGGAAAAATTGCTTTCTTCACAATTCCTACGTACATAGATCTATATCGCACACAAAAAAATGTTTTTGTGAATATATTGTGGTAAGTTATAAATGGGTACGTTACCTAGAAGTAACATTGTTCAATTGAGGAACCAATAAAAGTATATTCATGGTTTATATAGACTGTTGCCAGAAGTAAGTGTATTTCAACTCCAGAACCTGAAATCTAATAAATTGTTAAATAAAGAACCAGGAAAGGTTTTAGGGCAAAATATGAAGAAAAAAAGTCTTACTATTAAGGCTTGAGGTAAATATTGTATGAGACGAACGATCTCGTTTAATTCATAATTACGCATAAGCGAACTATCAGGTTTCTGTGCTGTAGTTTATCAGGTTTCTGTGCTGTAGTTTAATAATTAAGCTACATACTTCTCTGTTGATGTTCACAAAGATACGATTTTTATCAACACTTCAGAACGGCACGAAAAGCTCAAAATCTCAATTCGATTAGGGCCGAGTTTGGTGGTCTACTGATTAGCGTGCCGGACTATGGATCATTGTTCGCGTTATGTTACCGGAAAAACAAAATCGCGTTCCCTTGTTTGAAGCCGCAGGTGCTTCATAAGGATGACAGTCAAATCCCATTATTCGGTTAAAGTAATCCAAGAGTTGGAGGGGTGCTTGTTGACCAGCTGCCTTCCCTCTAATTGATCAGCCACAATAGCCCTTGAGTAGCTCAGATATGTGAAAACAAACAAAAACACGATTACTGTTTCTATTATCTCTGAGATTTTTCACTCTTTCGAGAGCCATCTGGTGTATGTATACAATCATATACATTTATATAAATAATATTATTTTATAGCATTCCTTCAAAGTACATTTTGATAATATATATATATCTGCGATATTCTTCATTCCTAATTTAACACATAAATATATGCGATTATATATCTTATTATTTCTTCCAGGCTAAGTATTGTAGACTAATCAAAACATATGTCCGAATTTCATCCGTTTTTTAAAGTCAGGTGGTAAAGACGACTTTATTGTATTTCATTTTTCTCCAGGAATTTCTACATGTAAAGATTGCTGTTCCATGAGCCTTAGTGAAACATGTTCAGCGTTTCTTCTGAAGATGGTAAGTTTAAAGCGTTTTACTTCATATTTGATGTGTTTTACTTCAAAGACTATTATATGTTCCAACCAGTAACAGAAATGACCCGAAACCATCGATTATAGTAGATATATATTTATGATATTTTACCGAAAATGAAGCTGCTTTTAAAAAGAGACTAATAAAGTTGATCAGTTGATGCATCCTGCTACTTTAGTATATGGAACTATCAAACATAATAGTAAACTGATACTCGGTTTATAAATTATTGACGTCTTTGTCGTGCACAAATAATAATAAAAGGGTGACTTAATATTCTGTTATATTTTTCAAGTGTTCTCACGTTTAGGATGGTGCAACACACCTGATAAACAAATGTTTGTGGAAAGGATTATAAATCAACTACGAATGTTTTGCATCATTAATGTACTGAAAATTTAACAAAACACGTTTGTATTTTATGATATTTGACAAAATAACACGAATTTGTTTTTGAGACCTGGCGAATTATATTAACTTTTTTATACTTGCTTTAAACACGTATTTTTTTTCAGAATAGGTGAAATTATTACATCTCTGATTTTAGAAAAACACGTAGGTTCAAGAAGTCATGATAGAAATGAATAAATATCCTATAACCCGAGCGCTTTCGAAAAGTGGACCTTTCTTCTTCAGGAGCAAATTAAGGAAGTTTGCTCCTGAAGAAGAAAGGGCCACCTTTCGAAAGCGCCCGGGTTATAGGGTATTTATTCATTTCTATTATTACATCTCTGATGTTCTTCGAGACTAGATCTATTATTTTATCTTGAATTTCTTTGTTTCTTTGAGACTTGGTGGCAGAACTTTTATAATTTAGAAGTACAACCATTTAGGCTTCACGAGAGGCGTTCAGGCAGATGTTAGTATTGAAACATACATTTATTTATAACTGAATTAGTTTTATCTTACTGCTTCCTAACTCCTCAACATAATTGCATCTTAACCATACTGTTATCATCATGATTCAGATTTTCTTAACACATTAGGAACAGTGCAGCGTTGATAAATAGTGTCACAGTAGTACTCAACAATATCCCTTATGGAGTGAACAACGGATAATGGAAGAAATTACGATCAAGTTTGTTTACGTGCGGAGTTTCGCGCCGTTACTCTAAACTGCGAATGGTTTTCATACGCTCAAAGAGAAATTACGAACCAATTATTTCATCAGATATTCATTTAGTATTCTAGAAGAAAGAGTTGTTATAGATAAGGATACAGGGTGACGTAAAAAGTCGTGTACTACCAGGATTTTGTTTTTTACAAGTCCTGCCCTTATAGCTGTTAGAAATATGCACCTTTGATATCATGACACAATGTCACTCTTTCAGATCGGCTATGGCTCACACGCATTCTTGCGAGGTTAATGACATCCAAACCAATTGTTGTAGGAAAAGAAAAAGGATTATTTAATGAATAACAATTATGACTTATAAAAACCATAGACAGGGTGGGACTTTGAAATATCGTGGTGGTACTTGACTTCTGAATCACCCTGTAGACACTCGCAGAAAAGGAAAGTCCTCGTTTTAATGTAGACACTTGCAGAAAAGGAAAGTCTTCATTTTAATGTAGACACTTGCAGAAAAGAAAAGTCTTCGTTTTAATGTAGACACTCACAGAAAAGGAAAGTCCTCGTTTTAATGTAGACACTTGCAGAAAAGGAAAGTCCTCGTTTTAATGTAGACACTTGCAGAAAAGGAAAGTCCTCGTTTTAATACAGACACTCACAGAAAAGGAAAGTCCTCGTTTTAATGTAGACACTCGTAGAAAAGGAAAATCCTCATTCTAAGTATCACTCTCAGTTGTACATGGATCACAAATGAGGTTGAAAGGTATATGAAGAATGGTGATATAAAACGCTAAACTGATTTTATTTATTTCAATGATTATGTGTATATATATATACTTAACTATAAGACACGTTTGTGTCGAATTAAAATTAGTATCTTGCATGCGTTTATTTCAAAAGTTGCGGAACGCATTTCTGCTAAAACAGGTCGCTAACTTCGAATCCTCGGATTCAAATTTCGTGTACGTTAGTCACTAGATCACACCCGGCCTAGCAAGAGCTTAAAGTTAATAATCTGTACATTGTGTTTATACGCACACACACACACACACACACACACACATATATATAAAATCTTGTATGTTAAAATACATTTTCGAAAGTCAAACTTTTTGAATCTTTGTAACACATTTGAAAGTGTTTCAATCAAATTCTCTATAAGATTTGTATTGATTTATGATATATCACAAACATATAACAAATAACTAAATAGCTCATAAACTATTGATTCCATTAATTGTTAATATGCAATTAAATCAGCACTATAAAACAACAATGA
>NW_013665787.1:493727-501466 GCF_000517525.1 Limulus polyphemus | reverse complement strand
GTTTATAGTCCGTTCCTTAGCTTCTTACAAACATTAAAACGATGTTTCAACCACGTTTATAGTCAGTTCCTTAGCTTCTCACAAACATTAAAACGATGTTTCACCCACGTTTATAGTCAGTTTCTTAGCTTCTCACAAACATTAAAGCGATGTTTCAACCACGTTTATAGTCAGTTCCTTAGCTTCTCACAAGCATTAAAGCGATGTTTCAACCACGTTTATAGTCAGTTCCTTAGCTTCTCACAAGCATTAAAGCGATGTCTCAACCACGTTTATAGTCCGTTCTTAGCTTCTCACAAACATTAAAGCGATGTTTCAACCACGTTTATAGTCAGTTCCTTAGCTTCTCACAAGCATTAAAGCGATGTTTCAACCTAAACCACCTTGAAATGACTAAAGATGTATTTCGTGTCAAATTATTATTCTGAAGGGAAATCCATGTGAAAATCACTAGTTAAATTCAACCAAATTAGGCTGTCAAACATAGACCAACATACAATTACATAGATAGAAGAGTAAACCACAGATTTCAAATCGAAATTATAAGAAATATAGATTTTTTTATATTTAGCCTCATCCACCCAGTCTACATATATATATGTATACGTTGAAATTAATGAGAACAGAATAAAAAAACGAATACTGGTGATTCATCACCCCATTTTATATATATATATATATACAAATGTATATCTTTACAATATATTTAGTGATCATTAAAATATGTTACGCTAGTTTCCTATAAACAACCATGACGTCGTTAAGGAAAGGAGGTAACATTTTTTTGACGAACATTCGTTCTGCTATTGGATGATCACTTTGCTTTTCTTATGGCGTCTCATTAAATTTTAAACTAAAAACCTTAGTAGAACAAATTACGTCATATTTTCTAATTAGGTTGTGCACATAATTGCTATTAGACTGATGAAATATTTTTTTATTGAATCAGATAAATAAGTCCTCTTTTTTCTCAGTGTCAGTGTTGAGCCATCACACGCATTTAGTCCATAATAATATCCACACTGAAAATAGTTTTGTACTTTTCATAACATCATGTACCATCTACTATGAATGTTGGAAAGTACTGTGTTAGTGATATTGATATTCTCAATATCGTAAAGATGCGTACAGTAATACCACTATAACAATATAACAGAAATTAGGTGTAATGCTTATATCTAAATGCAATGAATTTCGTGTGTAAGCGATATTATAAGCAAATAGTCACCGAAACTATGCCGCGATAAAACCGATTCTGTCACAAAAGAAGACATGGGAAGACGTTTTTAGAATATGAAACAAAAGAAATAGCTGAATTTTTTCTTCAAACTTATCAAGTGTTCAAGTTACATCACAGAATGAAGTTTCGTATCTTTATCTTTTAAAGTTTTAATAACCTGAAAATAGTCATTTCTTTTGTCTGTGGAAAGCATCAAGTTTCGTCGTAGCTTCCTAAGACATAGTTTCAAGTCTTTACAGCCTAATGTTTTAAAATCTAACTTGAAAATAACCTTAGTGACTGTTTAAGAAATTTAATAAGGTGTGTCGTAACACCTAGGACATTTAGTTTTAAAATCTAAATTGAAAATAACCTAGGTCACTATTTGCGAAACTTATCAAATTGTGTCAGCGTGTCATTATTGAGCAAAGTTATCAGTTCTTATAATACAAACTTTTAAAAACTAAACAGGAAATTACCTTGATCAAGGCCCATCATGGCCAAGTGGTTAGGGCACTCTACTCGCAATCTGAGGGTCGGGGGTTCGAATCTTTGTATCTCAAGTTTCTTATCTATGGAAATGATTTTATGAAAAACAAGCTTAACGAATTAAGCTAATGCAACTAAACATCATATACGCTTGCTTATAGATTAGAATTGGACACTTGAAGTTGAATATTTACTACCTTATGCACGAGCAACTTAAACGACTAGGTCATAGACCATTAGGATACAGGTAAAACCGTCCATAATGTCAAAACACTGACCAGAGAAAAGGCAGCTATGTTAGCAGCACCCGTAAACACAGGGGCTTTGTCCGGCTCCCCGAATAATAGAATTGATTGACACTTTTGGATCCCGAGCTCTTTGATCCGAAGCCTGACACGCTAATAGCAGGCCACGCCCAGCCTTGATCTGACAAGAAATGTTCATATCAATATAATAAAAAACAATTAACGTATTGTGACTTTAGTAGCTTTACATGTAAAGAGACAACGTAAATATCAATTGTAGCATTAAAAATTACTTTAAAATCATGCTTTAAGCGAAATACTTGCATTGTAGTCTTGTTGAAGACAGCCATGAACTTCTCTAAATTTAGTGATCACATTTATAGATATATAGATTATACATATTCAGTTTTACAGAGTTAAGTATCTGTTTCATGTTAGGTAGACATTTTGTTTTTTAATCAGTCTTTTTATATTATTTTTCTTTTGAAAGTTGCCTCCCAGTGGCACATCGATATGTCTGCGGACTTAAAATGCTAAAAACCAGGTTTCGATACACGTGGTGGACAGAGCACAGATAACCCATTGTGTGTTTATACTGCAAACAAACAAACTTTTGCAATTTACGCTATCGTTCTTACATGTTTTGCAGTTAATTACACTTTATACAAACGATGTTCCAGATCTGATACATCCTTGTAACTAACTACTTCCTCCAAAGTTGATCGTGCTCAGTTTGGTGACCATGGTTACGTACTATTGCCCAACATTAGTTTCAAGGCACAAAACTGCATCTGTGGTCTTGGTTGGTATGAATTACTTTGGCCGTGTTTCACAAGTAAACAGACATAAATCTCAAGGTGTGGCGAGGCGTTTGTGAAATTTTGGTTTGTGGACTTTAGTCACCTTCAATTACTCGTTTATTGTCTCTCTCACGCTACCAACTTCGTCACAATAACGTTTTGGGTCGAAGGATTTTCTTTCGTGACAATTAGAAAAAATTAATAATCCTCCTTTGAATTTCAAAATTTACGTTAAAACAAAACCTGGAAATAATGTTACGTTTGCGATTTTAGTTTAGCCAGTGTAGAATAGGTCCGATTTAATTACCATGTTAAAATGTGGGACTTTCGATCTCACATTGAATACAAGCCTCATCTTGTTTTTAAATTTTAGTGTTAACATGAGTAATAGCTGCATATGTGCATTTTTTTCTTCAGGAAATATGCATTTATTTGCAAATATATGTGAGTAAAGAGTCCATATATATATTGAAGTTATAAGGTGTTTAAGTGCCTTTCACACAAACCTATGATAACAGATACAGCACTATTGAGTCATGAGTGTTTTCACTATATATACAGCTATACAGTTCACGCCACGTTTTGCGGCCTTTCGTGTAATATTTGCTTAGGTCGATATACATGAGAATCTTATCAAAATCCAAACAAAGCCTGCTGTCTATCCTCGTCCTTTACCTGACTTCAGCGTTTGGTTAATGACTAATGTAAACTTTCTTGCAAAGGCTAAACCGCCTGAGTTGACAAAGGGGGAGACATCAAAAGCCGCGCCATATCACTTTTAACATAATTGCACTATAGTTTATGTCAGCGCGTTCAAACTCCGGAGTTCTAGCGGCTCAGGACCATCTTGCCCATTAAAAACACGGATTTTTCGATTAATGGCTGTACCACTGAAATGATAGTTAACCAACCCTGCACGCATTTATGGATAACATACCATGTAATGCTGGTCCTAAAGTAAATAACAAACTCGCTATGAGGGCGCTACAGTGTTTGTACTAATTCAACAGAAACTTCTCGATATATTTTATAACGTGACATTTAATTAAATGAAGAGTAAAAATATTTATCCTGGAGAATTAATTTTCCTCATTTTTATATATCGTTAAGTTTACAATAAAACTCACCATCCTCTTCTGCTTCACACTTTATTCGACCAATTTCAACATCTGTTGCTGTTAAAAGTTTCATATGCTGCGTGTAACAGGTCCAATTAGGTAATATTACTTAGCAGATTAATGGTTAAGGCATGACATTAAGCTTTAATGGCGTCGATCTGTCGAAAGACGAGCAAACAACGACACACAAATTTATAGAGAGTAAAATCGAGTGTTAGCTAGCAACTGAACCATATTTCATGTCTGAAGGTTTCTAACATGTATCCTAATTCTTAAAGCGACATATTGGAGAATTATAAGCTCTGTCTTTTAAAGTACGGGCGTTTTTTTTTTACTTTGTACTTGCCACCGGTGTGTGAGTATAACAGTAATCATGTGATTTGAATACTTGTGAAAATATTAAAACCTGAAACACATTCTGGATTCATTGCAGAATTTAGAACGTAGCATCTTCCTCTTTCTGACATCTACAAGTTATCTGAAATGGACAAAGATAGATTTTAAGATTGCATAAAGTAACCAGGATTTCGACTGTTTCTAGAATATTCTTTACCTTTGTAAGGTATTGGTTTGATATTTAATCCTAGATATATTTTTATTTTATTTGTTATTTGATAGGGTAAATAAAATAACATTTAAAAAAACAAAAAACAAAAGTATGTCTGTTTTTTGTTATTGTTGTTTTTTGCTTTTTAAATGTTATTTGATTTACCATATAGCAAAGTTTGTCTGTTTTTTGTTGTTGTTAAGTGTTGAGCAAGTTTTCTTTCCATTATTTAAAGCAATAATTTGTGCTAATTTTTCACTGTTTTATGTTAGATCCTCTCTTTTTTTTTCAGATTTTTATCTGTATAAAATTTACAAAATCTCTGGATGATGTTGACACTCTATTGGTCATTCACTGCAATTATCCCAGTTGAAACAAGAATTGATGGTGATGCAAAACAGCTGTGAAAATAAATGTATCTTTATGAAAATATGTATCAGTGGATCATTTCCATTCTTTTAATGGCACCCAGTGGTTAAGCAGCAGTTATGTTGTAATAATATTTATGAAGTGAATAATTGTGATTACTGCAATTAGAAGACAATATGTAGATATAACACAGAGTGACATCGTTAATGTTTTATTTACAATGGTTCCCATTCTTTCAGGCTTTTATAAGCGTTTCGCAGGGTATTATATATTATAATTCAAAGAGCATGTGAACGATGTGAAGATGTTCTTGTTTTCTGAAAGCACAAGTGGGTGATATTACAATAGCTAATCGGATTAGGAAGATGGAATATTATCAAAACACAGCATTTCGAGAGATGTTAAGATTCAAATAACATACTAAAATGTTTCGCGTTTAAATTCTAATAAGAGACAAGAGAAGAAAAACGTTAAGACGGCTTGTTTGTTTGAATTTCGCGCAAAGCTACACGAGGGCTATCTGCGCTAGCCGTTCCTAATTTAGCAGTGTAAGACTAGAGGGAAGGCAGCTAGTCATCACCACCCACCGCCAACTCTTGGGCTACTCTGTTACCAACGAATAGTTGGATTGACCGTCACTTTATAACGCCTAATTTTTCACATGATGGAATTGGGAAGACGAACCAGTGTCGTGGTTCGTCATAAAATACACAAGGAACGATGTTTAATTAGCTCAAACTTTGTATTATAGCAGGATAATAATGGAAAATTAATTTCTCTGCTGCATAACAGGTATTTAAAGCAAAAAGGAAATAACTGGTGAAATAAAGGTCAAATAGAAAATACTTGGTACCATTGGAAAAAGCAACCTACAAATGTATGGTAACATTCGGATATTGTATAGAAATACAAGTCTGATAGTCTCACTCATTTGATCGATATAGTTATAGAGGCAAGACTAGAGGAAGACTTACTAAATATTGATTATTCAGCTTGTTACGTATTAAAATAAACTGTTGATGCTTAATATTGTGACAGATAAATTAAGCGTCACTTTTCGTTCGCAATCGCTCATAAATACGTTATTATTGACCATTAACTTTAGCGTGTGATATTTATTTTACCATTCTCTTAGTTTTCCATAAAACTAGTGTAGACAATCAAATGAGTGAGAGAGAGAGAGAGAGTTTTGTCTTCCATTAAACGAACTGGAGATTCTAGTAAGCATTTTTTGTGGTAATTATTCGTGGCTTAAGGGTTATTTTTTGGCCTCAGATTACTAATATCATGCTTTAAATTTTATTTTATAATTTCAATAGAATGTAAAAAGTAAAGAAAATAGAAGTCATTTTCAATACAGGTTTTCTCATATGCAAATGCAAAAGTACGCCTTTAAGCAGTGTTTAGCATGTGATTTGGTCTGATGAGTTGCATGGATATATTTTCTGAACTGACTGTAGAGTAAAAATATGAAAAAAACAACATGAGACAGTTGATTTTTTGTATTGTTCCAATAGTGAAAGCCACGTGAGGTGGTGTAATAGGGTGGGAAATGTTCTTATGGTATAATGTGAGTATTTAATTCCTTTAGAAGAGCGAATAAAATACAGAGCGTTTTCTAATGATATTTCCTGACCATGTGTACTTCACAGTTCTGAATTTACTACGATGAACAAGGATTATTCAAAGACAATAATACATCAATACGTATGTTTATCTGACTGTGACTTCAGATTTCTGTCATATTTTCTGGTGAGCACACGTATCGCATTTTAATATGATTGAATATATCAGGGATAATTTTCAACGATGAATTTGGCACCATAATCTTCTGCCGACTTCTTTAAATACATTTAAACTGCATACATCTCGACGAATGGAATACAACTGAACAAGACACCTTTAGGTACCTTATGGAAGGAAGTATGTCACGCCGACACAGAATATTATCACCGAAATACGTGGTCCAAATTAGGCATGGGTCCTAATAAAGTGGCTAGCCAAGATAAATGAGATTTATTTGATTAGTTCCTGATCTAAAATATATCTGTTATTCAACGTAATTTACTTACTAGTGACAGAGATAAATAACATCTTTTAACGTCGGTAAACACCGATAATGTGACTGAGAGAAAGGGATTTGCTTCAAAGTACAAATAATGTGGACTGTAGGATTTTTTTAATGCTGTCCAAACGTCATGGGAAAAATAAACAACTCACCATGCATTTGTAATCGGATTTTATTTTTTTCACAGAGATTCTTTAAGCAAGTTTGAAGATAATGTGAGTCGTGTCTGCCCGGACATCAATTTTGTTGTATAGTTGACAGAAGCGGCTATTACCTTTATTCTCTCAATAGCTGCCTGTCATATTGTCTGTATTTCTTAATTTTTGTCTACGCCATACAGTAAACTTGCATTTCGGGTAAGACAGATGAGTGAAATCAAACATGCACTTTAAAGCAAAAAACGTACTTGTTGAGTATTCTGAACGGTTGTAATGTTACTTCATCTTGCATTTTAAACAAAATCCATCATTTTTAGATCCAGACTTTATATTACATACAATGAGCGATATCTTAGGTCCATATAATAAATATTTCAAACATTTTAACTTTAAAGTTATTGGAAATTCAGAAACTCGTTTACGAATATATAGAAGCTTTCTTTTGTTAATATACCTGTTGTAGCTTCATATTCAGTATCCTTCTTTGTAAAGTAATATTTGTAACCAGGTTTTGATTTACGTTTATTAATCTGAAGGGGTACACGTATCTACTAGTATTCGAATGATTTTAGAATAACGTTTGACACGATTAATCGCTATAGATATACAATTATAGAACAGTGATGTATATATACACACACACATAGAACAATTATAGAACAGTGATGTATATATACACACACATAGAACAATTATAGAACAGTGATGTATATATACACACACATA
>NW_013665787.1:485776-493229 GCF_000517525.1 Limulus polyphemus | reverse complement strand
ATATATATATATATATACACACAGAACAATTATAGAACAGTGATATATATATATATACACACATAGAACAATTATAGAACAGTGATGTATATATATATATATATACACACAGAACAATTATAGAACAGTGATATATATAATATACACACATAGAACAATTATAGAACAGTGATGTATATATATATATATATACACACAGAACAATTATAGAACAGTGATGTATATATATATATATACACATAGATGTATGTTGTAAATGACAGCTTTCTTTCAGCACGTTAAGACTAGTTATCTCATTAAAACCAGTTATGGCTCTAACTTGAAAGAAAGTATAAGTATGTTGAAAATAAAATATATTTTTTAGAATAAGAACGCTCAAGATATCCGCTTTTGCAGAACTTTCACATAAAATCTGTTTCGTAGATAATAAGGAATTTCAAGATACATATGTCATGATATATTAGGTATAATAAGATAATCTGAAGATTCATCTTCATCTCCCTAATTGCTTAATGTACCCCATTTCCTAACCGGTATACTCTTAAAGGTGTCAAACAGTATAGCACACCTCAAAAGCACTGGTGATTCAGAATGGCTTTTAAGCTTGAGAAACCATAAGCTGGATATAGTACGTTCACAACACACTCATTGTTGTGTAAAGTACCGTTCACTATTCAGATTGAAGTAAGGGGAGACTCATCTTGAAACTGTAAATTATTTGTTCAGAGCTCAGATTTCAGTAAACTATATGTCAATCACTTTCACAAATAATGTATATTTGTACTATTTAATTATTGTTAAAAACAACATTCAATATTCAGACTGATGAATCATTTCTTGTGAATTAACATTAGCACTTAGAGTTCGACCCGTGTGTCAGACACAGCGCAGATAGCTTATCGTGCAGCTTTACACGAAAATAATAGACCTCTACGAAAAAATAATTATATAATCACTTTATAAACCTAACTCGGTTTTTAAACTACCTGAGGAGATATTTGTCATATTTTAAAATAAGTTTGTGCTGAGTAAATATAGATGTGGAATTTTCCATTCGCTTACAGTATCAGTCATTTCAAACAAATTAAAAAAAATATTTTGGATGAACGTTCAAAAGAAAATCAACAAGAACTACAGTATATAATCAAAGAGTCGTAACAAGAGCCAAACAATTTTGAATAAAAAAATGAAACTTTTGACCTTCAGTTTCTATTAAATAAAGGGCATCTTTTGTATGGTTCAACCACCCAAAGTTCCCCGAAGTGTGCTTAATCGAGAGACATAAAAATGCTTTTTAACACTTAAGCCTTATAGTATTACCCTGTCTGGTGGTTTGACACCACTGATGAAAAAACAAACAAAAAAATTTGCTCGTCAGAGGCCCGTTACTGACTCACCCGTGTTCAGAGCAGTTTGATGGATAAATAAATTTGTACTAATACTGATAACTGAACATAAGCACGTTTTAGAATAACGCTTTATCTTTTACTTTTAGGGCTTTAAACCTCGACTACACTTAAGTTGTTAACACGCAAGACTGTTCGATCGAAAAATAAACTCACACTCACTCTATATGTATAAATTCACTGAAGATTGGAAAGTGTTCCTAATGCTTTTGAGAACGTTTGAATCGTCACTATCACACAGGATTAAGTGAAAAACATAAAGTCACACTCTTGTTATAAGTACATGTGTATTAATGACAATGTCTTAAGGTAATGCACACCTTTTAACCGATAAACATAAAATCACGTGCCTGTGTTTGTGGATTTGTATACATGGCCTTTGAACTTAGCTTGCAACTGGACTCCGGGGTTATAAAGCAGCCTCGAAATGACTCTAGGGTCTTGTAGTCTTTCATCTGTCAGTAAGCAATCCCCATCAGTCAAAGAAAAGTTCCAGTGAGCGTGAAACAGAAGCATCTGGGAAGAAAAACGGTGTCACTGCCCTAAGTCTTTCCCTCTTCTCTTTGCTTCGCTTGTGAGCTTATTCAGGACATTACCAAGAAACCTATTCTGGTGAAGACGGCAAATCCCAACGGACTTAATGAATCTCTCCCATTTAGCTCTTTTACCAATTAATGGGCAAATTGAGGCCTAATCACTATTTGTCAGAGGCCATCTGATCATATCTAATACTGATATTTGCATATCTTGATCTAGTACAACAGGTTAATGTCCTGGAACGAAAACACAACGTGTCAATTTCATTTGTAACATTAAACTTTCAATGTGCCATTTCTTTCTACATGTGCCATTTTCTTTCATGTAAGTACAAACATACATTATATATATATAATTCTACTAAAAAGTCGGTAAGAAAAGAAACCGTGCTTGATAGTAGATAACCTAAGTAACTAAAAACATGATTATATCATTCCTATACAGACTTGCCCCCACTCCTACTACACACACACATAGCCGTAAAAAGAATGATATTTATATCCCTTTATACAATCGTAAGTAGAAATAAAGTTACCGCTTTGTGGCCAAGAACCTTTCACAACAAAGCACAACGTTATCTAATAACATTCTCCAAACAATAAAAATGAGTAAAAAAAGCAATAAGCCCAACATTATCTAAAAACAGCCATTAAACAATAAAAATATGCCAGGATGTTAATAGCAGCCATCAAATAATAAATCCTGCTAGAAAACTAGCACGACTCTGCCTAATAATAACCTTCAAACGATAAAGTCCTCCGATAGATCAGCGGTAAGTTTGCGGACTTTAAAAGTAAAATCCGGGGTTCGATTTCACGGTGGACAAAATACCAATAGCTCATCGAGTAGCTTTCTACATTAGCACAAAAAGAAAACAATAAAATATATCAGGCAACTAAAGCAATAGTATTTAACTGATTCGCGATGCTTACTAATATATAGTATTCGATAGATAGCAATAAGCCATGTACGAAGAAGCAGGAGGCCGGGCGTGACCTAATGGTTAGTATGCCTGACTGAATATAGCGCTGAAATTGTTCTGAACACACTCTTCACTTATAGCTGGGGGGTGCGTTATAAGAATGACAGTAAATCCAGTTATTCATTTCAAAGCCAGACGAAGCAAATATGTTAGTGGATGCTGTTGACTGGATGCCTTCCCTCCTGTCAGTAGTTCAAAAATAAGAACAGTTGGATCTGAACTAATTGGATGCATTCTCCCTGGCGAATAGTTCAAAATTAAAGACAGTTTTATCTGAATTAACTGGATAATTTCCTTCTGGCAGTAGCTCAAAATTACAGACAGTTGTACCTGAATTGACTGGATACCTTCCTTCTGACAGTAGCTCAAAATTACAGACAGTTGTACCTGAATTGACTGGATACCTTCCTTCTGGTAGTAGCTCAAAATTACAGACAGTTGTACCTGAATTGACTGGATACCTCCCTTCTGACAGTAACTTAAAATTAAAGACAGTTGTACCTGAATTGACTGGATACCTTCTTTCTGGCAGTAGCTCAAAATTACAGACAGTTGTACCTGAATTGACTGGATACCTCCCTTCTGACAGTAGCTTAAAATTAAAGACAGTTGTACCTGAATTGACTGGATACCTTCCTTCTGGCAGTAGCTCAAAATTACAGACAGTTGTACCTGAATTGACTGGATACCTCCCTTCTGACAGTAGCTCAAAATTAAAGACAGTTGTGCTTGAACTGACTAGATGCCTTCTCCATGGTCAGTAGTTCAAATTTAACGGTAATTGAACCTGAACCTTAAGGTTTAGTCGAGGTGCGATAAGTAATTACTTAATATCATTGTAACAGGTATAATAGGAAGACCAGAGAATACAATATAATATATTTGGGAAAAACAAAACTTACTGCTTTCCCAATATTATGATCAAAATTTAAGTTTAACAAACTTCATTTTAGTCTCACATCAATATGAAATGTACTTTGAATTAATTATTGCGGATAATTATTTTTCCCACTTATTGGAAACATGATCTTTATTCGCATTATTCAAAATTGTGGATATTGAATGAGACAATTAAACAATTTAAACTAGATATATTGTTTGTTCTTTTCTGGCGTTTTTGTTATGATTTTGTTTTTACCGTAGCAATATCATTGTTGATACTTAGCCTAGACACATTTGTCGGCATACAATTCCCTTATCTGGCGTCAATATGCAGCGTTTAAGCCTCTTCAAAGATAACACTAGGGGTTATGAAGCATTTTAGCAAGACTGCAGCTTCCAAGCTGTCGGCAGGGCAACAGGAATCATGTTGGTGTCAGATTAGGCTTAGCTAGGTGGTAGATTCGTAGATCTGATTGTATAAACACTTCCGTCTAAGTAAGTGACAATGTACGTGGAATAGTAACTTGAAACTCGGAGTATGGGAGCTCAGACACAGGGCTGGGTTATATCGCATTTGAAACACTTCCTCGAAATCGTGTAGCTTAATTATCGCGACAAACTGTAGCGGTTCGCTGACAGACAAAACCAACATGGCTACCCCCTCAACTGTAACCTTAACTCGCACACTACCGTCTTTAGTTTATTTACTGGCTTTAAACTCGAGGTCTTTGTCACTCTATGTGTCTACTGTGAATGCCATTTGGTGATTGCCGGTGTCTGCAAACGTGATGTTTTCCAGATATAAACCACATTTTCTCGTTAAAATTTGGTTCCACCACATTTCAAAGGCATGCAAAGACTAAGCCATAAGAAATGCATGGGATTACAGTGTTGGCAAGGCGAAACCACGTGGGTCATCGCCCTTGCACATACTCAACAGAAACTTTTTTTTTTTTATCAAGGCAACTTATTATAGCAAAGAACTCTCAATTGCTGGCCATATAGAAAAGCTAACGCTGTTTAAAAGTGTATAAGGATAGCGAAAAATTAATTACATATCTAACTCATCTATATTCCCAAATCACTTAAATAAATGGGTTTTTAGAGTACATATTACGAAGCGTATGTTCATTAAATCATTTAAAACTGCTGTTATTGCTGTCATAATAGCAATACTTTAATTCTCAGCTAGATTTACCGACAGTTATAAACTATTTACATACTAAATTGCCTGTGGTTTCACGACTCTATTGGTTATAGGGTCCCTCATAACATATGGACCACACTATAACTATGTAAACAAAAATACCACTAATACTGCTATTAATCCCGCTAATTGTTGCTAGGATTCTCTACCTATTTTACATAGAAAATGAGTGACTTCGTCTTTGTTTGATTGTCACTGAGTGGCGTTACAAATAAAAATATAAAATTGCTCAACATTATGTAATATGTTTGATCCCCACCACTAGTTAGTAATTTGAGGGCCCATTTTTTTTTTAACTGATTGATGCAAAATGAAAGAAAAAGAATAATAGAAGATACCCTGAGTTACGTTTCTATATCACTTTTAGATACATCATACGCCAAAACAGAACGATTCTTTAACATTTCTGTTTTGTGGATTCCAATTACTAAAAGCTTGCACTCCAGAAGACTTTATACACCTGAAAATTTAACAGCTGGTTATCTTCCAAAAGAACATATTCAGTTTATAGTGTAATTATAACATATAATTTTCTTTAGAAACTCAAATGTGCTTTACTTTACACAATCAGAAGGCACACACACTAAAAGGTAAACATGCAACGCAATTTAATGCTCCCAAGCGTCCTACCTATGTAACTAATGCTTTGTACCAATATATACTGTATGCATTTTCACTTCTGTTAGATTAACCATTTTTATGTTATTTTTCAGTTCTTCAGTACATTATTTGTACATTAAAAAAACTGAAATACTTAAACTTTGTTTCTGTAACCTGCATTTAGTTCTCTTAAATTTGTTTGTTATTTAGCACAAAACTACATAATGGGCTACTCGTGTTGTTCCCACCACGAGAATCCGAAGCCACTTGGGGACTCTCATAATATCCCAATTTTTTTAAACATTTTCAAATCCGTAAGAAACTACATCTTTTAAATTTTGAAATCAGAGGGAGAAATATTACATATTACACGCTCTTCCATAAAAACAAACAAGGATTAACTGTTTTTGACTGGGCAGTCTTCCTAACGGCGGTTTACATTTTATAATATTCAGTTGTAAGGCTTATACCGAAATTTTAGTCTTGTTACTCTTTAAGAAATTAGTATTAATTAAGAATGCATGTAAGAATATTTAGTTAAAGATTGTGTACTAAAGTTATACCCATTAAGAGTTTTGACGAACACATACCACATGAGGAATTTTAGTGTGACTCTAGTTCGTGCATTAAACACACCACACGAGTAATCTAAGTGTGACTTCAGTTCGTGCATTAAAGAGAAAAGTTTTGTAAAGTTTGGGTTGTATAAGTTACTTTGAAGAGGATATACTGTTTTCATTAGTCGTGTCACACATTGTGATTTTGATTTTATTGGTGTGATTGGGATTTCATGCATAGCCACCCAATCCTTGTTATTACTGTCAAGACGGGGGAGCTTTGTTAACCCTTCAAGTGTGCTAAACACTTTAATAAAAACCATGGTCTAAGAAAGTAATAAAATAAGGATCAGGTGACACGAGCTTATTGCACCCACTGCAGAAGATCTCAGCCACAAAAATATTTTATTTCATAAAATTATAATGTTCAGAGGTTGCGATCCGACTATAGTATCATTACACTTTGGGCCTGTATAAATAGTATATCGAAATTTTACTCACATTCATTACCTCATCTGCAACATTTGGACAATAGAACTATTTTCGACTTGTTATGAAAGTCAATTGTGCCTTTTTTATGTGGATGTGGTACTTCTGTGTTCTTCGGTGCCTCTCCTTGTGCCCGTGCCAGAGGTTCGTAATCACTGTATAAAACGTATAGTTTGGTAAGATGAACTTATATTTAGAAAACAAAGTAATGTTCATAGCTTCTTGTACTTCTAGTGTAACTCGATTTTTTAAAGAACTCACGAGACGCTATCCATGGCTAATACATTATATTTTTGCGTAGAATATTTGAAAGCTTTAATAAACTATTACATAAGTTACCATACTCAAAGCAACTTCGTTTATCGGGCTAGAGTTTATAATGTCATTTAACTGCTCACTCAATATTTTCAATGGATTTATTTTCTACCAGCTTTTTTCTTTTTTGTAAGCCTACGAAGATTGGTCTTTAGTCATTTTCACACTTTTTTTGTTGCTAAATCATTAACAGTCAGTTTAATTTTACAGAAACTTAATAAAAGTATTTCATTCAAGCAGTGGTAAGGGCTCTATCACTCTATAAGTTGGTACTACAAGAGTCGGTGGAGGTGTTGTTGACTAGCTGCTTCCCCCTAGTTTATCAAAATTAGACAGCCACTTGTGTAGCTTTACACTGAAACAAATTCTGTAAATTTTGAATGCCTTTAATTTTCGTCATTAAATGCAAATAAAAACTCTGGTTATATAGATTATATTACACTGAATATATCAAGTCATACATTTAACAAATAGACCC
>NW_013665787.1:448351-484776 GCF_000517525.1 Limulus polyphemus | reverse complement strand
ACAAACAAACAATACATTTAACAAAGAAGGTTTGTTTCTTTACTTTAGCTACTGAGCTGGTTATATCCGCTATGTCTACAGCATAGAATCAAACCACGGATTTCAGCCTTGTGTGTCTGTATCGAAGAAGGAGATAAATACATACTGTAGATATTTACTGCAATCTTCAAGTGTTTTTTTTTTTTTTGCTGGTATTTATTTTAAAATTCATTAATAGTCATACAGTTATTATAACGCCTCCCGGTGGCTCAGCGGTAAGTCATTGGGCTTATGAAGCAAGAATCGGGTTTCGATACCCGCGGTGGGTAGAGGACAGATAGCCTATTGTGTAGTGTTTTGTTTCACAATAAACAAAGTTAGTATAAAGTTTCTGATATTAAATATGAATTGGTATGTATTTTTCTTGATCTCATTTTTCTACCTAATAGCCAAAATTTTATGCCAGGAAGACACTGATCAGGGTTGGAAAAAAAACTTTTACAAAATACGATTTAGATATATGAATCCAGATTTTTATTCGCTTGTACTCTGTATATAATACAGACTTCCAGTACAGAGACTTTATTGCAGACTCTGTTTTCACAATTTACAACACAATTTTTTACGATGATTATTATATCATATTTAAGTTGTTAAGTCGTCAATGAATATTTTATATATTATTTATTGAATATAATAAATTAAGTATTGCCCTAATTATTTATATTTCGATACATGAATGTTAAATTAAAAATCAGATTACTTTGCAAATATCGAAGTTGTTTGGTCAATATCTCAGAAATGTTAAATAGCTAACGTTTAGCTCTAACTTATCTACCACAATACAACTTAACCATTGTTTTCACAATCTCCAACAAACTGAACATGTAATTCTAGGAATTGGCAGTTTAACTGAAAAATTCACTGGCAGCTGCTGTCCTATTTTACCACAGTCACGTTTTTATTTCACATTTTACCAAACCATTCAGTTCAGCCGTATCTCTTCTGCTTCCTTAAGGACTGTACAAAGGCAGCTGGGCTGGTAGAGAAACCTGGGTCAAATCTCATTGTTTTAAAAACTTTTACATTTTATATCCCCCCTTAGGATACTGGAGATAGCTGTTTGTTTTTTTCTATGTCATATATCCAATAAGGTTTGTGATCGTACAAACTGTTTAAAAATTAATACTAAAATATTTTTGTTCTCGTATTAAATGTTTATCCACTCTATAGAACGCAATGAAATTTACTCACTGCAAGCAACGCAATGAATACCACTGTTGTATGTAAGCTGAACATCTGCTTGCACGCTTTCAAAATACCAGACGTTCTCCAGAAGAGTAAAATGCTCGATGACTTACGCGTAATTAAATAGACCAAGAAATTTGCCGCGCTCTTCATCGTAACAGTTGAAATATCCGTGCACTTTGCAAATACATTTAAAACAAACAATGTTTAAGTTACTTAGAACTAAAGTTATTAAAAAATTATAGGAAATACCCCATATTACAGACATTATAATTTCTTCTAGATAAAATCTGATGTGAACAACGATGTCACATTTTTTCTCCTCAAAATTCAACTACTGAAACACGATATTTGAAAAACCAGATGTAGAACATTGTTAATTTTTGGACTAAAAATGAACTAGGTACACAACGCAAGCATTATCCGTACCTACTCAAGAAGTTACACAACGTAATGAACTACTTCATGACTGTCTAATTCAACCATTCCTATAAGATGCTGATTAACTCAAGCGTTCCTATAAGTTGCTGATTACCTCAAGCGTTCCTATAAGTTGCTGATTAAGTCAGCCATTCCCATAAGTTGCTGATTAACTCAAGCGTTCCTATAAGTTGCTGATTAAGTCAGTCATTTCTATAAGTTACTGATTAACTCAACCATTCCTATACGTTACTGATTAAGTCAGCCATTCCTGTACGTTACTGATTAAGTTAGCCATTACTATAAGTTACTGATTAACTCAACCATTCCTATAAGTTACTGAGTAACATAACCATTCCTATAGGTAATTGATTAAATCAATCATTCCTATAAGTTACTGATTAAATCAACCATTCCTATAAGTTACTGATTAACTCAACCATTCCTATAGGTAATTGATTAACTCAGCCATTCCTGTACGTTACTGATTAAATCAACCATGCCTATAAGTTACTGATTAACTCAACGATTCCTATACATTACTGATTAACTCAACCATTCCTATACATTACTGATTAACTCATCGTTTCTAAAATACACCTTAACAATTTTTTAAAATTTATTAATCACAATTAGAGACAACTTTAATATGCAAATATTTCAAGTTACTGATTACTGTACAACACCACATTTTCTCCAGGTTTTTAGCCAGTTAAAACTTTAACTGATCATAATATAATGAAGCTGTATATTTAATAATTAATACTAATACGATTAAAAAAAACAGCTACACGTTAACTACGTCATCATATAATAATTTAACTGTCCTTTTAAAATGATTATTATAATACGACATATAAGTATGCTTTTACGTTAATGATCAAAATACAATGTCGACAAATTTCTGATCAATTTCACTAATCCTTTAAGCTATTGATTGTAGTAGTAATTTATTAAATATATTAATTACAGTAATTTCAGGATTTTTAGGAAGGTGGTACTTATAGTACCTTGGATGTAATTATTCAGAACTTTGATCGTGTGTATATTTCTGTATTTAACTGAAGATCAAATAACTATTTTGAGTGTTGATTTTCGTTTTAGATTCGAAGTCCATTAGAACTCCTTTTTTTAGCATGTTTATATACACCGAATATAATAGTGGAAGTATATGTTGAATCAGAATTTCTTGTTATATTTTTTTACCAATCTTGATATATCATTCTTTTTAAAGTTGTGCAAAGCCATTTTGACAAACTAAAGGTATCGCAAAACTATAACTCCAGGTTGATCATGGACTTTCAAATTCGTCTCATCTTAATTTAAATAGGTTAGAATAAACGAAATGATTGCGAACCCCAAATAATATTTCGTAGTTTTTATATTTGCTCAACGTTATGGCTTTACACCTTTATCATCACCATAAATTACAGTGTTGTCTGTAAAAACCAGAATAAGAAGTCTCGTGTTTACCTGTTGTGTCATGTTCACTTGTTGTTGGTGGAAACAAGAATGAGAAGCCTCATCTTCATCTGAGAAAACTTATGCTCTTGATGGATGTGTAAAGCCGAAACGTTGAGGAAGTAAACAATTTTTGAAAGATTCTCTGGAGTTCACTCGTTTCATTTAATCATAATTATGTGCGTTATACTCCAGTCAGCATTATGTGACTTACAAACTGTTAAATAAGTTTTTTTTCTCTCTTCCTATTTAATTCTTACAGATAAAGACTGATGATCTCACAGAATTTGTTGTAAGCTGATATGTTGTTGCAATAAAACAAAGTTGTCAAGCAATACAGTAATGATAATACTTGTAAAAAATGTAATAAAATAACAGTTATAAATCGGTCAAATATCAAAATTCAGATTAATTCTTAAACAGGATTTAACATACGTATTCGAAGTTGATTTGATGAAAATTCTTCTTTCAAGTACAAACAAATATTATTATTATTATTTTATGTGTGAGACTGCGTATAAACGTTTGGATAAACTTACATATGCTTAAGAAACGTTATTATTGTATGAAAAAACGTTTTGTTCCTGACTACTTTCAAAGATATTAATTAACCTCCTCTTACAAATGTTAAGGAAATGGAAATACTTTAGCACTGATCACAATAAGACACAGTTATTAGTTAAAGCAACGCTAATCATACTAAAATATACCAATTTCATTAATATAAACCATGACAAACAACCGAAAATGATTTGTTCCTGACTACTTTCAAAGATATTAATTAACCTCCTCTTACAAATGTTAAGGAAATACCTTAGTACTGATCAAAATAAGACACAGTTATTAGTTAAAGCAACGCTGATCATACTAAAATATACCAATTTCATTAATATAAACCATGACAAACAACCGATTGTTCTTGATAATAGTTAACCACATAAGAGACAGCGCTTATCCTTACGTAGCAAGTGAAAACTATCAAAGTTTATATATAATCGTACAGTGATATTCGGTGCTAAAGTCCACACGACTGGCTATTCTAGTTGAAGCATTATTTAAGTCACCGAGTTACGAATAAAAAAAAATGTGTATATTTACGTATATCATTTGGGCGATACGTAATGCATTACTTACTTAAAGTTGTAAATCTAAACTATAGCTATATATGGCTTAAGAAAGTCTCAGATATAATAACAAACTTAATGTATGGTAAATACTAAACATTTTCCACTCTCGTCACTTTGTCAGGGAAGAGTTGTCACATACTCAGTAGTATCTAATGGTATGCTGTGAGAGCGTTCTTTAAAAGCAGTCCTTTTCAAAGGACAAATGTTATAAATAACTTGCCATCGTAAATTACGTGCGTTCTTATTACTGTCCCAAGTGACTAACAAAACACATATAAGCTTTTTCCTCTGGTGATTCTTCTTAGAAACTCTGAATTACTGAGCCAATCTATTTTCGCTTCGAAGCCGTCGTTCCTAACTAAACTGAAGATCTTAGAGGCCTGTCGACTAATGTCCTGATCTGAACAATACATATATATATATATAAACAAGAAGCTACAAAGAGAAACACTGTAAGTTAAAATCTGCAAATAATTATGCAGATATGTAAAAAAAAAAAACTTATTCATCATAGATGTATCACCTTCTCCCAGTTGTGATTAATATATTTAAAATATCAGTTACACAAATATTATTTTTGTTTTGTAATATTAGAGCATATTTATATAAAGCTGCTTCAAGCTACAACGTCAATTTACTGTATACTTCTAAACAGGTATTTTTGCCTATCCTGTACATTTATTAAGTCGTTCAGAGAAACCAAACACACTTCTATAGATTAGAAATGTACACACATTAGTGTGAAAGTTTATGAAGAGGATTTATGTAGTTCTTTATGATGTACAAATAAGTATTAATTTAAAACATCTCGTTACACACTGTTCTAAAATCTAGATAACAAGAGGCAAGTGCACACTTTTATACATCAATCACTAAACGTTTGTGCAGAAATAATTCTTACTTTTACACATCAATCACTAAACGTTTGTGAAGAAAGGATTCTTACTTTTACACAAATATCTATAAACTTTTTAAGGGTATAATCGCCTTTCAATTATAGTAAGAACAAAGGCCACTACACCCTTCAATCATTTTGTTATAAACTTGATTTGTAAATATTTTTTATTTGTAATTTTGCGAGTTTTCGCTATATATATTAGGGAGTAAAAAGTCTTAAACCTCTGTCGATTGTGAGCTGTCTGTTTATTGTTGAAATTTATCATCAACAAGTCCCAGACATCTACTGTTTAAGAATCTGTTCCCAATAAAAGTGACAATTCAAAAGTCAGAAATAACAGGTATTTTACCAAAACTGTAAACATGGCAGCGTGATCCACGTCCTAAGTCAAACAAGAAGTGTAAGCATGCTAGTGTGTCATTTTGAAAAACTAATTTGATTCTGTTGTTCTGGATTGTGACCAAGACTCCATTGCATCAAGTTATAAACGTTGAAAAGCTATTAAATAAACTTTTTTGTTTGTACTCCATGTGAGAAAACTGGATACAGGATTTCCTAAAATATGTATGTTTAACGTTCCTGAAAAAAAAGTTGACTTCTAACAAACTTTGATATTCTTAGTTACTGACACATACATGATACAGTATTGTTGTAACAACGATAAAAAGTTCCCCCTGCAGATATGTAAGGAACTAAAAGAACAAGGCTGTCTTGAATATAATGTAACTTTCAATCGATGTCGTATAAAACTCTGTGACGTGAAAAACTTAAAATACATTTCTTGTCCAAGAGAGAGAGAGAGACTGTGTAGTTTCTCAGAATAATGTCTTGCCTGCCCAATATGTACATTTATAAAGTTATTCTACGCAAGTTCTTGCTATGGTTTATTCATTGTCAGAATCAAATGCTCTGATTTTTATTGCTTATTAAATCTATCTCGTTTGAAACGATAAAACAACTTGAGTTCAGATTTAACTCTCAAATGAGCTTCTGAAGTCAGTTTTGATTTGAAATTTTGGAATAGACACTCGTGCGTTCTCTGAAGAGAGAATCCTCCCGTATTGTATATTTCTTCTGCTATTTTTGTAATTATTGTAACCATGAGGTTTAATAATCCGTTGTCTACAAAGTTACTGGCAGTCACGTTTAGTAACGAGTTTACTGACACCATGAGTTTGTAAAACCTGGGGTTAAATACAAGAGATAAGGAACTTCGAAGACTAAGGAATCGGGACATATTGAAGTGGAAAGCACTTCGATGGTTAAATAATCGGGACATATACTAAAGAGGAAGGCGCTTCGAAGGTTAAAGAATCAAGACATATACTGAACACTCTATGCGAGAGTTTAATTTTCAGAGGTAGCGCTGGCTTTTAAGTCGCATGTCGTAGGTTTACAATGACACCGTAACTTTCATTGCTGGTCTATAAATCCATTTTGAACTTCTGTCTGGATGGCTGAATATTACTGTAACCCAACGAGTGTTTAGCGATTGTTAGTGTATCACTGTAATCCAACGAGTGTTTGGCGATGGTTAGTGGGATACCTTTCGCTTAGAAAGACGTATTCAGTACGTACACAGTACGGAGAAATGATTTTGTAGGAGGTACCGATATAACACTTTCGTACCCAATCATATATATTAAATATAATACTATGGTACACTTGGTACAATACTTATTAGGCTGTTAAATTATTAAAGATAATTCAAAATCATGGTGTGTATGTGTTTGCGTACTAGTTTGCGATCTACAGGTTTAATGTGAACAGACAGACATACAATATTCTCGAAATTTACTCTTGCGTTTGAATTTTCTCTATATTAGTTCCAAATTTAATAATAATAATAAAAACATTAAACAACCGAAATAAAATGGTTGGCTAAGTTTATAACAAAACCACAATTTTAGATTTAAAACATTGAAAATAGTAATACGAATTGCAGTAAAATGTGTACAGTTTTTTTTATTATCCTGAGCAATTACTGTTTTGTTGTTGTTGTTACGTGTGACTTTGTAACCGAGTATAGTTCTTACCTGACCAGCCCAAGCTTCATGTAATAATTTTGGACTGCACCGCTATGTTCTAAGTGTTAAAGGATAGTTATCCTATGTTGATGTTAACGATATATTAGCGTCTCAACTACTATTATGTCTACTGAATCCTAGCCGGCGTGTAGAGCCCTGGTATTAAGCGAAAGACCTCGTCGGCACTGAATATAGCGGATATGATGTTGTTGATGTATGGTAATACACGCTTCTTAATTTTTACTTAGAAGTTAGCATTAATAATTATACTGTGGTAGCTAGACCGGCTCTGGGATTAAGGAGACTGGACTAGCTTGCTGGTTCGCCATGGTCTTATGAATGATGATCAGGCTAATTCAAGTAATAATAAATTGATGCTAATATAATTAAATAACATAGCGTTAAAATTCTTACCATAATTTTGATATGTAGTAACATAAAAACAATTGATAAAAATTAAAATTCACCTTCTTAATCCAGTTTATACCGAAACAGTTATTGTTCAAGGAATTTTTTTTTAAATTTCAATAGCGTCTCAACCATTATTACTACTATGCTTGTCGTATCCTAGCTGGCTTGAAGAATCGTGGTATTGGACGAAGGGCCTCGTCTGCACTGGATGTAATAGATAAAATGTGGTTAATATATATTCTTCTTTACTTTCACTCAGAAGTTCCTATAATTATAAATAGTCTGCAGTTTAAAACGTACGTATTTTATGCGATTATTTGGAATAAGTTATATAATTACTAATTGGTAAGTAATATTGATATTGGTAATTAAAAGAAACAACAATCCGTTGTAGTAAAGTTGATATTGGTAATTAAAAGAAACAACAATCCGTTGTAGTAAACTTGATAGTGGTCATTAAAAGAAGCAGCAATCCGTTGTAGCAAAGTTGATATTGGTCATTATCAGAAGTAGCAATCCGTTGTAGTAAAGTTAATAGTGGATTGCTACTACTTTATGAAACTGTCTCAAAGTCAACAGTTTTAGATGACAGAGTTTTAGTAACTTAATTTGCAGTGTTTTCCTAATTTATGTATGGCGTTTCCAAATGAAAACCACAATCAGAATTTGAAGAACTCACGTAACTTTAGAAGATAAACACTGAAGGACTACTGTATCGTTGCTTCAGTTCAATGTGGCGTCCGTAAAGGGGAAGTAAAAGTGCAACGTCAGTTTTTAAGTTTTGACGAGAAATAACAAGTAATTTTGAGTGAAACCTAAAGCTAATTCGCCAGACTTGTAGAAGTTTAATTATTTTATTCTGAAACTGTGCAAATTTACAAATCGGATGTATAATATCTTGATTCAATGATATTGAAATAAATGTTTTAAATGTGATGCAAATAATTGATTTGGGGGTTAAAGAGGATATTGATAAAATGGTGACGATAAATGATAGGCAGTTGTTTGATTTATAACAACACAAGTGTAAAAAAGTAACAATGATTCATTTTTCTATTATATAAATATTCAAGCCCACAAATCTTCCAAAAAATTTTGCGCAACTTTACAAAGATTTCTGTACGTGTAAAAACATGTTAAAGTTAACTTACAAAATGCGAGTTACGCTACAAGACATCGTTTACTTTACGTTTCAAACTAAATTAGCTTTGTGTAGAAAATGTTCAATTGCTAAATAAAAATAAATCATTCACGTTTTTACATTTGCTCTAAGAGTAAATGCCCTCTCTAGCAGGCTATCTCCATAAGCATGTCTATATAAATGATGCATAACAATTATTGTTCAGTTACATGAAGTTCCATGAATCATGTGCAGGTTACTTCCTTCTCCTTTTATTGGCTACAGTTATCAAAATCGTTAAGTATTTTGAAATGGAAGTTATAAAATGTGAATGCTACAATAAGGTTCTTTGTTGTATGGAAAAAAAAAACTTTTTTTCTTCGTAAACGTTTCTATGTTAAATATAAAGCATTCACGGGTCACTTATTGTAACTAAAGTAAAATAAAACATTCTTATTAAACAAACTCAGCATATATAAATGTTGGCGTTTCGTTTTTGACTTTAAATAAGATTTTATGTGACTGTAGACTATAGCTTCGTTCCCTGAGATAAATTACAATATGCAAACTGAAAATACGTCACACTGAGACAAGTAACACTTTTTAGGACAGTGAAATATCCCACAAGCGTACTCGCTTTAACAACTTAGGTCTTAGAGTCATTTATGAACTACTACTGACTTGTAAACTTGCTTTAGGCTATGATCAAACTTAATAAGAAAATATTTTCATAATAAATCATTGTATAAATTACCGAAACCACTTTGATTTTGTAATGGTCATTAGGCAAAATATGATAAAACGTTGTATCTAGAAGTACCAATTTACAGTGTCATAACATACTGTATGGCCTTTCTGGTTTTTGTATTATTAGAAGAATGCATAATAAAAGAACATACTCTCTAGAACACCTTCAATATATATATTTAAGTGGACTGTTTTAATGAACAAATAAACGTTTTAGTTCCTTTGCTAAACAGTACAAAACAATTTAAATATTTAATGACATTCACTGGTCACATTTTGATTTTTTTCTTTGTGGAAAATGCTTAAATGACTTGAAACTGTTAATGACAAAGAATCTTGGATATCTTATAGTGACTTCAAAACCAAATGTAGTAAATATTTGAAAAATTAAAAAGTATTTATATAAAAAGAAAACATTTTTTTTTCTATATTTAAAGAGATGTCGCTTGATTAAGAGATTCAATTCAGAGACTTGCTATTAGTATAATATTTCTTGTTTTCACAACTTTGTTATTAGAGAACTGGGTCAGTTCTAGTAACGGACAAACGTACTTGACGATATGAAACTTGTTATTATTACTATGCTAGGCCTAAGCTTAGGAAAACTTGGTTTAAAGTCTCGTTTCTGTTTCTTACAAATTATGTTATTTAAAAGATTTTACAATTTGCGATTGGTGGATTCAGCCTGGTAAGGAATTTGGATATCTTTGTTATCGTTTGATAGTTTTTGTCTCTAGTTTTTAATGGGAAAATGTATTAGTTCAATCTTATAGATGACTTATTGCGTCTAATATATTTCTGAAAATAACGTTATCTTACTTATCTCTTACTCAAGAGTATTTTTTAAATTAAAAAAACACCAGCTAATTTTTTACGTTTTTTTTTCTGTGACACACGATGTGAAGTGTTTTCTAGAAACCTTGTGTTATTTTACATATTTATGTTCCATTTTAACATGAAAACTACTGGAAAAACGGTAAAAGCGATGAGAATGGTCGGTTATGTTTAATATTAAGTTAGAATTAGCTGAACGAAAAGTATTGGGTAAGGCAGTATTTCTGATTTTAATCGTTATACGTTTAAAGTTAGCGCGACAGACGGCCATGTTTATGTTTAAAACATGTCACTTCTGCGTTCATTTGATTAATGAATCAAAATTTATTTTTAAAAATACTTTCACAGTGAGTTTATGAAGAAGGCCTTGTCTGTGATTTAATAATAACACGCCCACGTCCAGTCGTCATGATTGGAGTCGAGTTTTTTTGGGGCGGTGTCCTAAATACATCAATGTCTGAAACAAGCGCCAAACCAACTCTGCAGTGGCACCTGCTGCCACAAACTGCCCTGTACAAGTTGGGACGTCACGCGCCCCAAGCCCTATGCGGGAAACTTATGCTCAGACAACCTCATCACGCGCTTGAAGATTGCATAAAGAACCTCACAGAGTGGCACTTCACGCGCTCACGAGGCACGTGCAAAACAGTTTAGAAGACAACGTCACGCGTCTCACGAGACACACGGACTATACCAGCTGCGTGACTGAAAACCAGGTGCCTTTTTATCAACGTACTGAAAACCTACCAATGTTTGAAACATAACTTATGTGCCCAAGCTCAGTAAGAAGCTAAACATTGGCTTGTGATTTGCAGTGATCAGCGGTGGTCAAGGTTCACTCAAACCTTATCCTGTTACAAAGATTGAAAACTTCATCGACCACCGAGGGACTGCCGACACGCGCAACAGGCATACGTAGCCTACAGCGCTGACCAATAGGACTGAAGCATATCCACTTTTTGTTGTTTTAAGTTATTGGCTGAAGTTTCTGTCAGCAATTCCAACGACAAAATAAGTATCAACTTTCCGAGGTCTTCGAAACAAAATTGTCAGTTTGGGGACAATACGACAACAGCATAATCAAGTCCATACGTTGCTTGTACATGTATATATAAACACGCATAAAAAGGGCGGAGATTCGGCGGTGAATATTTTAGGTAAGGTAATTTTAGTATATTAACGATTAGCCTGAAATTCAAACATTAGGCTCATTACTAGAATTGTACGATTATAAGATGTACAAATGTTTTACACTTATTTTATAGAAACGAAAATCTGAAAATTTTATAAAGAACAGAAAACAATAAATGAAATCTCTTTACGTGTTTGATCTGATTTTGTGTTACAGACGTCATCTTCAAGTGCAATTATGTTACGTGTGGGAGTTTTTGCCATGACGCATGTTTTTCTGGCTTAAAATATTGTGATTGAATTTTAACTATTAACTGATGATTTAACGTAATATATTTAAGTCCAGTTTCTTAATTAGACAGAAGCAGTAAGAACAGACCTTACTTCTTAAAATGAATATTTGCTTTGGGATTTAAAGCAATACATGGTATGTGCAAAACTCGACTGATTATGATGAAGATTTTACGCATTAGATGTTATATTGAGGATTTTGTTTTTAGGCAATCAATACACTAACGGCAGCGTTAAAATTTTAAATGCACGTGACAGAAAACTACGTGTCCTACTGTTATACTTTAATAATAAAAATATATAGAGAGACAAAACGTGGTGGCGTTTAGAGTCATGTACAAAGGAATTTAATATTTCAGTGTATAGGTTTATTAAATGACAGATATGAGCATTTAGTGATACGTAAGCACACTCAATGCATTATAAAATAGTTTTCAATGACTTTTTTGGATCTTTTAATTTCGATCACGCTCGTTTTAGTAATGAAAGCAAAGATAAAGTGAATATATAGTATATGTATGGTAGTGAGCTTGTGTTTGTGGAATTGTTGAACCAAGCTGCACAATTGGCTACTTGCGCAGAGCCATCTTTAATTTTGAGCTAGTAAGACTAAAACGAAAGTAGCTAGTCAACAGTACCTACTGCCAATTCTTGGGCTTCTCTTCTTGGACCGTCACTTCTATAATGTACCAACGACCCCAAAGTGCGAAGTACATTTTGGGACAACAGATCGCGAATCACGAACCACCAACTCTCGGAGTAACAATATGAGTACTGAGTGTCCTATGAGAATCTGGTTTCTTTGTATCTAGAGTGTTAAATTTCGCAGTTGTATTTACTGTTTACTATTTTGTATGAGAGCTTAACTTTAAGTGAACTTATGTTGTTGCATGGCATATTTTTTCCTTGGAAATACATATGATTATATAATATATTTTGTGTACGAATATATGGGGATTTTTTAATGCCCCCCCCCCCCCCAATGGCACAGCGGTATGTCAGCGGATTTACAACGCTAGAAACCGGGTTTCGATACCCGTGGTGGGCAGAGCAGAGATAGCCCATTGTGTAGCTTTGTGCTTAATTCCAAACAAACAATTTTTTAATGTAAATTTAAACAAGCAGGTTTGTTTGTTTTTTACTTGGCTTAGTTTTTCGATTCACGTAACATGTAGACCGTTACGCGGTTAATTGAAATGTGTTTTAGTAAAATTGATGAGCATTTATGATAACACGCTGTTAGGAATTTTTGCGTTTAATAGAAAACATTGGGAGGATTTTGTACCGAGCATTCTCCGTATTTTGAGACACGATCGTAGAACACGATTTCGTTTATCATCGTAATTTTCTTAGTAAACTTTTAATTCCCAAAATAAATGGACCTAATTATGTTAGAATACTCTGTGGCATGTTTTACACAAAGGAGCTCTTTGAATCCGACTTCAGAAGATCTTTATCTGTAGTTTAACCATCAAGCAGGAATTATCTCCCGGACCTTAACTCTCAACTTTATCACAAACTTTCAATGAATATAGCTAAAGGACACACCAGGACCTGATCAGCGCTCTTACACCCAGGCACCTTACTCCTTAAATCGGGCCTAAATATTAACGAATGGTTCGTAGCGTCAATTATTCGATTAATTCTGCCAAGATCGTTAAAATGTAAATATCTTAGAGACATAGAACAAGATATTCAATTATTACTTCAGTTTGTAACATTTTAACGCTAGTACTTATAAATGTTAATAACAAATTTTATTTGCATTAAACGCAAAGCTACACAATAAGCTATTCGCGTTTTGCCCGGAGTAAGGTTCGAACGTCGAATGTTAGCGTTATAAGCCCTCAAGCTCACCGCTGAGCCACTCAGGGCTTATTAAGAATATTGAAAAGTAAGAGAAATAAAAGATGTTACACGCCAGATGTATGTACTGTATAGTAAGAGATTCATTAACGTGCTCATGAAAGTTTTACCTTCGTATGGGCCAATGGTTAGCGTGCCGGACTGTGCATTTGAGGTTCCGTCGTTTCGTTCCCCATTACGGCCAAAAGGAAAATTCACGCTGTACACTTTGTGGCTGTAGAGTGACAGTCAGATCACATTATTCTTTTTAACAAAAGTAACCTAAGAATTGGTGGCGGGTGGTGTTGGCTAGCCGTCTTCCCAAGCCCGTCTACAATAATTGCATTTAGTTTGTTGTTACACATAAAGCTGATGGGTTGAGTATTTGGGCTTTCTTTGGCCACCCCTAATTTTATCAAGCATGTATGTTTCAATAAAATATATATCAATACGTATTCCTTTTTATTATGGAGTTCAGATGTATGAAATAATTGTTAATTTGAAAGTTATCTATATCAATAACTTTAAAGGGTTCTGTCAAAATAAGTCATTTCTAACGGGTCTGCTCCACCGGTGGCTCATTAGAAAGTCTAAGAACTTATAACGCTGAAAATCAGGTTTCGGTACCCGCGGTGGGAAGAGCACAGACTGCCTATTATGTAGCATTGCGCTTAACAACAAACAAACTAACTACCATTTCTATCATACTCTTTTGATGGAAGATTACATCTGTTAATACTTGTCTGTTTGTTTTTGAATTTCGCGCAAAGCTACACGAGGGCTATCTGCGCTAGCCGTCCCTAATTTAGCAGTGTAAGACTAGAGGGAAGGCAGCTAGTCATCACCACCCACCACAAGCTCTTAGGCTACTCTTTTACCAACGAATAGTGGGATTGACCGTCACATTATAACGCCCCCACGGCTGAAGGAGCGAGCATGTTTGATGGGACGGGGATTCGAGCCCCCGACCCTCAGATTGCGAGTCGAGCGCCCTAACCACAAGGCCATGCCGGGCCTTCTGATAATACGTGCGATGTTTAACATCTGAATCTCGCAGTCTTGATTGTCGTACAGTTTAACTTAACCATATTTGAATGTATAATGATATTTAAAATGTATTCATAATTTTATGCAATACATTATATCCGTTATAAATATAGCCCAGTCTGACTTTCTGAAAGCAGGTACGTTATTGTACTTTCGATTCAACTTTCCTATTTAATGTTTAATTTTAGCATTTATTAAGTAATCGTCTCTCTCAGAAAGCACATAACACTTATTGTTTTAACTTGATTTTTATATCCTCATTGTATATTTTGATAATCTATTAACTTCAAATATATCTGTATTTTATCAAGTTTAAAACTCAATTTTCTATTACACGGATATATAATTTTAATTACATCCATTCTGCACCCCCAGTGTCACAGCGGTATGTCTGAGGACTTACAACGGTAGAATCCGGGTTTCGATACCCGTGGTGGGCAGAGCACAGATAGCCCATTGTGTAGCTTGATGCTTAATTACAAACAAATACATCCATCCTTCAAGTTAACTTGAGTTCCTGTCTTCTTTCAACGTGATGTGTTCTTTACTGATGAGCTACAAATAATTTTCCTCATAATTTAATTCAGATTGTATTTAAGAGTAATTTGGCTTCATCTATTACAACCGTTTTTCAGTTCTACCATCAATGCTTATTAATATGAGATGGTAAATATATATTTCTGATTTGGCTCTATTTTAATGCATTATGGTTTTTTTCCTGAAGTAAAAAGTAGTTGCAAATACGGAATTTTTCCGTATGTACATCGTTATCGTACACACGTATACAAAGCTTGTATACGTATGTATACGTGTGTTGTATGAATTGATAGAAACGGTATATGGTAAGAGTTTATATCGTTAATCCCTCTTCCTTTGTCCCCCCCCCCCCCACGTGGAACAGCGGTAAGTCTTTGGATTTACAACGCTAAAATCAGGGGTTCGATTCCCCTCGGTGGACACAGCAGATAACCCGATGTGGCTTTTGCTATCAAGAAGACATACGAACATACGAACACACACCCTTTTCCATTACTTTATTAAATTGTAAGTTTTACAAAAATCATGCTGTATCCACGCCTGGTTTATGAAGCTTTGACTCATATTACGTGTTTGAATAAGCATGCTATGATTTAGTACATTTCTGTGTCGTTGTACTTCAAGATTGTTTATATTAATCAACGCGTGCGTGAATAAATAAAGATGATGAGTGCTTTAAACAAGCTATAATAACCAAAGTGATAGGATGAAGATATAAGTGGGTTACGAGGTTTATTACTTGGTTTAATCTCTGTACATCTGCTATTAACAAGATGGTCGATTCTTTCAACGCATGTCCACTTGTAATATAGCAATGTATTCAAAATATATAAGTTTTAAATAAACTGAATTTTAGTCCCCATGTTATGTGGTGCTTCACTACTGGTTCATTCATTTCCTTGTCAATCCATACTTCAACAATTATAGTGGTTAGAATAATCAGTCTAGTTATATTATCCACTACTGATTCCCTGACATCCTTGTCAATCCATACTTCAACAATTATAGTGGTTAGAATAATCAGTCTAGTTATATTATCCACTACTGATTCCCTGACATCCTTGTCAATCCATACTTCAACAATTATAGTGGTTAGAATAATCAGTCTAGTTATATTATCCATTACTGGTCCCCTGACTTCCTCGTCAATCCATACTTCAGCAATTATAGTGGTTATAATAATCAGTCTAGTTATATTATCCACAACTGATCCATTAATTTCCTTGTCAATCCATACTTCAACAATTATAGTGGTTAGAATAATCAGTCTAGTTATATTATCCACAACTGATCCATTCATTTCCTTCTCGATCCATACTTCAACAATTATAGTGGTTAGAATAATCAGTCTAGTTATATTATCCACAACTGATCCATTCATTTCCTTCTCAATCCATACTTCAACAATTATAGTGGTTAGAATAATCAGTCTGGTTATATTATCCATTACTGATCCCCTGACTTCCTTGTCAATCCATACTTCAACAATTATAGTGGTTAGAATAATCAGTCTAGTTATATTATCCACTACTGCTTTCTACATGTACATATAAGAGTGTTATGTTTGGGTATATTAATCGACGTAATGACTAAAACATATAGAATGGAATGAAGAATAAATTACGCTAAAAATGTTTACCAACTACCCAACTGATGTCTCTAAGAAAGAAAGAACAAAAAGGACCGATGCAAAACAAACTGACCGTTAAAAAGAATTTATAGTTATAAATTATCTCTCAAGGTTGAAATATCCGTATGTTACTTAATCCTAGTTGCATCAGGTGGATGTTGCTTCTTCGTTAAAAATGAGATCTGACTTAATTGAATAAGTGAGTTTTTATTCTTATTAACCATTCAATGGAATCTGCCAACCATTAATGTTCAAACGAGCGGATATGTGACAAGGACGCTACTATAATAGCAGGGAGCTAAAGCCGTTAACGTAGCACAATGATGAGGTTCACTAAGTGTTACCCAACGCCATATCTAATGAGGATATTACGTTATTTAAAGTCCTTGCTAAACGGTTTGCATATTTCAACTATTGACGATTAATACAGTTGTGTATGAACAAGTTGGTTGTCTGTCACGCGCCGCAGTCGTCGTAACTATATCATTTAAGTGTATTTGCACTGAAAGAGGCAATAAATTACCAGCTTCAAGATCAACCTTTTAAGATGACGATGTGCTCTAGAATAATTTTCTCTATGTGTGAGTACAGCATAAATATAAATGCTTTATTTTCAGTCACTTGCATTTATATGTATAAAGACATATACAGATAGGTAGGAAAATAATAATAAATTAACATTAATTGTATCTAGTAATTCATGTATAAGCATAACTTTGAATCTACCTTTAATCGATATCCTTTTTTAAACATAAATGTATAGAACATATTTGTTCTAATTACAATTATTGGTGTGCAAACTGCACATTGTGTTTCATGGCTGAGCAGGCTGATAATCTTATATCAGAAGAGATATAAAAAATGTAGCTATAGTTCGAGTAATGATTTATGATAAGTGAGTAATGTTGTGCTTTTATTTTATATTTCTAGCAGAAAATAGCTTATGTATTTTCCAGCAAGTTTCAAAATAATATCAATGGTAAAAATATGTTGTCCTAATTGAAGATTACGTTTTTTATTATTTCAAGGGTATTTTAAGTAATGTAGGCACTGTAGAACGAGGCAAGAGCAGTCTATTCAAGCCAAATCTTTACTATGTTTACGCCATTTTATGCAATCGTAAATTTATAACTAAGTAAATTAAAACAGTTTTGTGTAATTCCAAGTGTTTTAATATTATCAATAAAGACTACTTTTAGGTGTGATGTAAAGTAGTAAACTTGGCAAATGTATCTAGTTTGCTTCAAATTAACGTTACATTACATTTAAGCCAGGGTATGGTCTTAAGAGCGCCATCTGTTAGGACATTTTTATACTTGTAATCTTAGATTTAAACAACAAGATATCTCCTTAAAATATCTATTTATCTGTTACTATCTTTTTCATGATTAGTCTTACATTTTACCGCCTGATGAACTTCAAACTTCATTTCTTTGTCCAAAGAAATATATTTACTTAAAGTAATAGGAACTCTCGATATCAGTGCGATATACACTGTATATATGGTTGTCACAAAATCCTTGCTAAATGTTTTTATTCGATATAGTAAGCGAGTTTTTGTAACTTAAACTGGACAACGTAAATGACAGAAAACAAAACACAGTTTCTTTTGTCGTGTAGTTTCATATTTAGTAGATTCTCAGTCGATTCTGTAGCAGTATGAATAAACAAAAATATATGTATACAATCCAGTTTAATTTCACATGAAATATTAGGAATTTCGTTATTTACGTTATTCAAATCTAAGAGACAGCTCTTCCTACGCATAAACAATCAAAATCAATATTCATTTTTCCGTAATTGTACTGGAATTACAACCCAACGTCTAATACGCAACATACAACACGTAATATTTCCATAAAGATTAAATATAAAAACTCATACAATCGTATTTCTCTGCTTGGAAATGTTAATCTAAACACTAATAAATACACACACACACGTGTATATATGATGTAGGACGAAAACATTTTCGTCGTGAAAAAAAACTATTTTGATACGAAAAACACAGTTTTTAAGAAATCAGCAAAAGATCTATAACGCAACACTGAAACATTGTCATTTCGCGATGCTCATAAGAACGCCAAAAATCGCCATAACACACTGGCAACATTTGGAAAAAACAAATGTAACAACAAATTATACACAAAAAAGTTGAGTACAAACTTGTTCAATAAATGTAAATCATCTGTGATCACGATATTTAATAACGGTGACGATGAAATTCTATAATATCGAACAAGCAGAAATGAAACCAAAACCTGTTATTTTTTATATTTTCCGATAAATGGTTTTTACTCTTTTTCTTTGTCACATCTATACGTGACAAAACATTTGGATTCGTCTGAACAATAGTTTAGTTACATTCATGTTATATTGTTTAAAAGAATCTCAATAATTCAAACACTGATATCATTACAAAAAAGCGCGATAATTAATGCCTTATTCTTTAAGAAAAAAAAGATAATTAAATCATCCGTATTTACAAACAAATAATGACACTGTAATGCAGAACAGTGTTCTTAGAGCCATGTTGGCGGGAACCCTAACAGCGCTATTTGGCTAAAGGAATACGAACTAGATGGTATGTTGTGTCCTTTAACGAAAATATACCCCTATCGTTACAGGCTCGTTAAGCTCGCTTTTATGTCCAATTTCAGAGGTTGAAGCACATGCCTTGTATCTATTTCCTTAATCTTCACATCGGTTAATTAGGCCTTACAGTTGCTGACCCGTCTTTCTACTTCGTCATACAAGGCTGTGCAAGTAAATGTTATGAGCAGTTTCCAGAAATGTAAGACTGTGAAGGTCATATTACATATTAAACTTAAGTATCATGACCCTATAAAGGGGGAGGTAATGAGATCTGAAAATGTTCTTAAGCTTACGTGTCATTTAATGTCTACATTTATACCTATGAATTAAGAGTAATTTCTACGAACTAGTGTTTGCCAGAGGGTTTCACTCACGGAAACTTGTGAAATTAATTTTGATTTCTAAATAAAGATAGAAGGTCTACCGTGTCTTTCGTGTACTTTGTCTTCAGTCAATACCGTCCACGGAAAACGGTAATTAACGAATAAAGTGAAATACTATCATAACCGTAATTCACTACGTAAGTGTGTTTATATTGGTTGAGGAGTACACTACATTTTATTTAATTGTGGATATTATTACTGCAATGTACAATAGGCTCAGTTCTATTGACAAAACTAATAGTATGACTAGATGAGAACTGTAGTTCTCATCTAGGAAACAATATGTTAGAAAAACCAAACCTGAGGCTGTCCACCCTTTCAGTTTGTTCTAGCGCTTATTTTGTCCATCTTAGTCTATAGGTTTCTTTTTGGCTTTCGAACGAACTGATAGATGATATTCAAAGTATTAAAATGTGAAATATCTCCGTTCTTTGTATTATGATATAGATAAAGTGGTAAATGGTCGCCTTAACTGATTGATGAAGGTTTCCAAATCTTTGTTAGCCTATTCAGATTCGAATTTGTTATTCCTCACAAATAAAGACGAGAAATAGATTGGATGTAAATCTAGAGAGAAAGAAACGAAAGCACATTTTCCATACAACATAGTTTCACTTGGATGACTAACAGACAGTTCTCCAGAAAGATGTTCGAGGTGTGTTCGGACATTTTCTCTTTTCAGTCCTCATTTCTTGGGAACTGACTTCTAGTTACTCGAACTGAGGCGTGTCAGTTACTCATTACTCTCGAGATACTGGAAGTAGTTGTAGGAATTCTACTAAGTTATTGAAAAAGTTGAATTGATAAAAATAAATGAAACCATTAATGTATTACATAACAACACAGATCACTGACTATAAGCTATTTGTTTTTTGTGCTACATCCTTGGGGCGTCATAGTCAGATTTACAGTTCTGATTTTGATGCGACTATCCCTTTTGTAACCTTAAAATACGTCAATCGGATCTTCCGCAGTTTTCATTTCATTGAACAGCACGAGACTTAGGCTATGCTATTTATCTTACAATGCTGCCTATGAAAACATCCAAGGTTTATACCCTGCTGATCCAAAGTAATTGTTGTATATCATTCTGGAAGTTATGATAGATGCTCATTTTATTTGTTTGTTATTAAGCACAAAGCTACATAACAAACTACCTGTGCTGTTTCCATCGCAGGTATCGAACAGCGATATGTATAGTTATGAGTTAGTAATCGATGAGCCACGGAGGGGATGGGGGTTAACAGATGTTCAGATAGGCTACAGTTGCCACACAATATTCAGGAAAACCAGTAATAATTTCATCTTGAAAAAGACTTCTCGCTGGTTGGGTTCAATACTAGTACTCACAAGCCAGTAAGGCACCTGCATGTATGCAACATTATTCAACTGGAAGGTTTTCGGTGTAATTGTATACAGCATGTGGCCTAAATCTGTGATAGTTCGTGATGCTACCACATCAAAACGAGACAAAAACTTGTATGCATTATTCAGTCTAGATGATTATGATAGTTTCGTTTTAAACTAAACTGTACAGAGCTGAATCATCACAAAACGAATTGAATACACTCTTCAAAGTCGCACATAGATATGTAGATACGGTAATGCAAAACTGAACTACTATTAGTGATTATAAGTTAACGTAAAATTAAATCATGAAATTTTCCAAGAAACATTCTAATTTTAATTATTAACTTTATATCGCACTTTTAAACACATATATCAAAGCCACGCTGTACAAAAAGCGGAGCATTTTATCAAAGGTTATTAGGACAAATCTGTGAAACTTGAATTAGTAAATTCAAATTGATATTAAATGAAATATCTTACACGACTTTAATATGTTAATTTCTAAAGGCTATATATATATAAATGACTTTTAAACTTTTCGTTCTGAATCGGGATTTTTAGTTTACATGGATTTTCCTTAAAAGGAAAGTGAAGTTGAACAATTACGCTTAGACTTGATACCTCTCCAACAGGATGTTCCCGAAATGGTACCCTAGGTATAGTGGGGTTTAATTCCCATAATCTCTTCCAGCAACAATGCGCTAAGCAGTTTGACTATACCTGGCACTGATCTTATCTTAAAGGATGTGCAGCATGCACGATGTAAGTGTATGGGCTTACACGAGAAGGTTGAGGACATAGATAATATTCCACCTTCTCTGTAAGGTATGACCGTATTAAATACGTGTGTCTGTGCTTCATACACACATCATTATGCGTCTTAAAGTTGTAATATACCCTCATTTGTTTATTTATCATTATTATACTGAAACACTTCTGTTAATTATGGTCCGAAGTAATTTTCAAAGACCTTAAAATTGAAATCTGTACCTTACCTGGCTGTACTTCAATGTAAAATAAAGTTAGATTTTCAAATGCTGAATAAGATAAGTAAGACATATTTTGCCCCCCCCCCCTTTAATCCGACTTCCGTGCATATTTTATGGCGAAAGTTATCTGAAAACTGTGTACTACCAAATACTTAATGTTTCATTGTTTAGGCCTTGATATGCTGACTTAAATGTTAGCTAGCAATCTTGTCATAATATTCATATTAAAGTTAAGAGCTCCACTCAGTGGGATTCAATCTCTCTGTTATTGGAAATTTAAAACGAAACATACAACCCTAAAACATTAAAATTCACGATCCTCAGATACTGTTCAGTTGAGACTGAAGCAAATATTTCTTGACATCGGGATGGTTTTTAAACTTTATTATCTATTAAATATATATTAAAGTATATTAGTTTTTGCACTTAAAGGCCAGCCCAACAGTTACAAAATGTCTAGGTAGCTTCAACTATCATATCTTGGTGATCTTTGACACTGGTTATCTTTAGCTACAAATAATGATATTTTATTATTATCATAGATGTGATAAATTACAAAAAAGTAAAAAGAATTATAGTAAAATATTTTATATCTCAATTTTTTTAGATTGGAAAGACGCAAGTAAAACCCAGTAATAATTTTTATTTAATTATGATCTCGATTACCTTCTGTGTAAGTAAAAAAAAATGTAGTGAAATAAGTTTTAATAAGATTTTGTATTTCTCTTAGTATAAGATACGTACTAAATCAATTAAGCAAAAGCTTTCATCATAGAAAATTTTAGACAACTAAGAAGGGAGAAATATCTTGTTTTTCTTAGATATTTTATATCCAAGGAATGGAGAATCTAATGAACTTTTAAACGGTAAGGTTTCCCTTTTTCTAAACGTGCTTATTAAAGAATGAATATTAAGCACACCAAACAACCACGCTCGTAAATCTGTTTGAGGCAGCGGGGCAAAAACTGCAGATCTAAACCGAACTAGTGATTTACTGCATAGCGCCCCCATACGGAATTCGTAAATAGCCATTTTTCTCTCAAGCGTAAGCAAAACCTGGACGTGAATTTTTCAAAGTGTTTCCGTAGCTAAGAAATCTTCTTAGTTCTTTTTTTTTTTTACATTTCGGGCTGTGTATTTCCCTATTGTCAAACTGTGTACATTTCCTTCTACTTTTGTCTGTTTGTTTGTTTGAAGTTAAGCACAAAGCTACACAATGGGCTATCTGTGCTCTGTCCACTACGGGTATCGAAACCCGGTTTCTAGCGTTGTACGTCCGCAGACATACCACTGTGCCATTGGTGGGCTTCTAATTTTGAATCACTATTACTGATCACAATTAGTTAGTGCTTAGACAGAAAGTAACGCTAGACCTTAAATGATAGGTTCTTTTGATAAACTTCCATTTCATGATCTAATAGTAGTGTCGTGGTCACTTGAATACGACTTGGTTGGTTATAGCACTAAATTAAACTCCACATGTTTAAGTTAAACATGAACATGCTTTGATACCCTTTGTTTGTCATACCCGTGAGTCTCTGGATTATAGACCCGAACATTTCTCCTGGCTGCAGTATACAATTAACTTAGTTCATTTGTAAACTAAATCAAACACCAATGTTTGTAGTAAAACAGATTTTTGACTCGTGAAATGTCTCCTCAGCGGTAAGCTCGAGAGCTCGTAATATTAAATATCAAACCCTTGGGTGGGCACACCACAGATAACCCATTGTGCAGCTGTATGCTTAAACAAACAAACAAAAAGACTCTTGAGATAGGAATCTGAATAAAGTTACAACTAAAATCACCTCTTATAGTTTTGAATCATTTTGTGTATAAAACCTCCACCTATATATGCAAAATAAATAAGTCAAAAAGTCAAGCAACTAAGTGTGTATTTTATAGTTCACAGTGTACTGTTGCCATTTTTATACTCCATTACCTGCAAAAATCAGTATTATGTTATATTGTGTTTTGTTTTACTTTATCAGTTAACTGTCCAAATTATAAAAAAATGTTTATATTTTACAGTTTCTTTGAAAGTCTGTTATCATATTTATTGGTTCTCTTTTCTAACCCTTAGAGTGCCTGTTTAACACCACTAACTCTGTGGTTTAGTAAAAGAGTTGATATGTTTCACATGTGGTTATACGAATATGTATTTTTAGTACATTCATTTATGACTTAGAAACGACTGATATTCCAATCGGACTAAAGTTACTATGCTTCATCTTACTAAGGGAATATTTAACCTATTAAAGACTGAGATTTTTCCATATTGCATATAACTTTTCTTATGGTCTTGCCTTTGAAATGTAAGAGAAACAGGACTTGATTTTGTACGGAAGCTTGCAGAGTAACTCAGACAACTTATTTAAAGGATTGAGGCATACTTGTTAGAGCAAGTATTCGGTCTGAAGATGGTAATTATTCCATTACGTTTTTACCGAAGATTTGTTTTTTTAATTAGCATGATCATAAACATGTAATAATAAGAAATATATTCCGAGTAAGTTTCATGTACATGTTTTGAGTCTTAAATAATATTCAAGTTTAAATGTTTATCGTGTGCTTTCAAAATCTAGGTTTTACTCAAAATATGTTTTCATTTTGAAACTTTCAATGATCCGTCAGATGTTTGGCGCCATTCCTTTGGAGTAATATGGATGTTTATCTGTTTTTAAATTACTTCTGGTTAATTTGGTACTGGCTAAGTAATTCAGCGTTTACTATTGTTTTGCGATCTGTGGCTTCGAAGTAACGAGTCTAATATTGTATTGAATACATATTCCGTGATTAAACGAATTAGTGATTACTATATGATTGATTTTAAGTAGTAATATGTAAAATTATTTGCTAACGAAAATGAAATGGAAAAGCGACGTCAGTAACCGAGACATTTTTCACGCTTTCCTACCGACTCGTTGGTGCCACGGTGATTGATAGAGAGAGAGAGAATTTCAACTCCAAATCTCTTCTTCGCTAAAGATGCTGGCGTTACAGTTAACGATGCTGAAATAGTTGGAAAGTTAGTCATGTCCATTAAAGTGTCTTCTACGTGTATAGTGAGGTTGAAGCAGTCCCCACTCAAGCTCCTACTGTGTTGGCACACTTTGAACGTATTGGTACTTTTCCAGTAACACAAGGCCGTGGTATTGGTATTTTTACTGCATCTTGGAAGACCTAAAAGCATTTAGTAAAAATAAGCGAATTCTTCGAAACTATGGTTAACATCACTGACCAGATTAAATCCTGACTCCAATACACTCCAAAGGGTCACCCTTTGTCCTGATGGAATAGTTTAGCTTGGACGTGTTTGTTGAAAAGTTTGTACAACTATTTAGGGTATAACTAGCAGAGACCCGCAAAACATTTGTTGTTAAATTAGTATCTTTATTGCAACAGTACTTCTTTAAATACAGAATTTCTAGAATAATCCTGAATAATTCTTATTAATCGCAGAATTCGAAATCTATAAGTCCACTTATCTTAGGCCTAACGTTAGTTAAGCCTTTATTAAGTACGGCCTATATTCGATAAAGAGACCAATTAACACTATACGTTTTTTTTTTTAGTTTAATTAGAGCTAAACTTTACTTAATGCTATCAATAAATAAACTTATAATGTTATTGTACGACCTGTTAGACCTTTTTAAAACTTTGATAAGATTTTCAATATGTTATTATGCAAAATGTCTACTAAAGTATAGTCACATCCTCCTTTTGTTTACATCCGTTGAAATGAAGTGCGCGCATATGCACACTTAGATTGTAAAGTGCGCGCGCATTTTCAGGACAGACAGAGACTGAGTATTATTACAATAGATTCATTCATCTTGCAGTCCGACAACGGTTTGTTCTGAATATGGCTAAACTCAAAGCGAAATTACTACCAACTTCACTGATATTTGCTGAAAATTATGAAGAGTTTCAGGAAACTATAACAACAGAAAAGTTATTATACAAAAAAATCTTTGTGTCGTACTAAAATAGCCTAAAAATAAAGATCATAAAAAATTTTTTCTGGTGAATAATCGTATTCATGATCATTTAAAAAGTCTGCAATTTTCCAATGTACCTTACAATTATTCAAAATAAAGAAATATTCCAAAGGACTGTAAAAAAACTAAATATATTTTACGTCCTACATTTTTTATATTAAAACTTTATATATATATCAAAGTAAAATCTTACACAATACACGTATCGATAAATTTCACATAATAAAGTTTACATTTGTTTAACAATTACGTAGAACTAATAATTTCGATCAATGATAGAATGTCTGCCATGGCATTTTTGTTGAAGAGTTAAAAGATGACCATGTCATAACGTTGAGGTATCCCATAAATTCTGAAAATAAATAAAGTCAGCTAAATATGGGATGTAAAATACAATAATACGCATGCGTTGATGTTTCACCAGAATTAACCCACCATAGTCAGGCTTGTTTCTTTGTATCAGAATTTTGCGCATAACATCCCATAATTTTGAACTGACAGCTTAAAGGAAAGGCAACTAGCCAAGATCACCCACCGCCAACACTTTTCTGATCTTGACCGTCTTATAGCGCACACACGGCCTCAAAGTGCGGAGAGAGATGTTTCGTAGAAAAAGGTGGGTAACCATCAATCCTCGGATTCACAGTATTGGCACGCTAAGGATTAGGCTACGCCCAGTCAGACATGAAGAGGACAAAGCATTTACTCTTTATTTATTGTTAATTTGTTTATATTTTGTATAAGATAGTTAATAATTATGCGGCTATTAACTTCATCCCGTTTAATTTAACAAAGGTTTGTCCAGAGCAAATTCTTCCTTTGACGTTCGTTTAGTTTACATTCATGACATTTTTCGCTTTCACCTTTAGTTTGCTGTAAACTAGTGTACATTAATATTGCGGGTTGTATTATAATTAAATACTTTTTTTATAGACTCTGACTGATCTAATCTAAAGAACAAACAAATATATAAAACTAAACATACAAATAAAATTTCAGAAATGCTAGTTGTAACATTTCAAGCTAGTAGGTTCTACTGTCACATTATGTTGTTGTTTTTTGTCATGAGTAAGTTTATGCATTAAAGAATCGACATGGTTTCTGTATTATCACAATTAGTGTCGTGGAATTATACATATTCACTCACTTGTTAAGTTTAAGTCACTTAAGTCCACCATAATTAGCGAGTGTTGAACTACTATATTATCATAAGGTTTTTCTTATGTTTTTGTAAATCAGCATGTGATTGGATAACATGACGTCACTGGTTACCATTACCATTACTGTAGACTTTTGTACAACATTAAAAGTTTTACAGTAAAAAAGTCCATTATTGTGGAAAATAATAGATTTGCCAGGTGTAAATCGTAATCTAATGATGAACAACACAACCACAGAAGGAACCATTAATGACATATTTATTGAATATTTCGGAATAAAAATTCCTATAGCACATGCAAAACACTAATTACAAATAACATGCATGTATTCAATAGAAATTTGTAATGAAAAGAAAACAAAATCGAAACTGTAAAGACCAGTAAATGAAATCGGATATAGATTCGAGATCAGAAATAAATAAATTTACTTATATAGCTTATGAAAATGGATCAAAATAAGCTTGCGTCAACAGAAGGTGAGTTTATTATTTAAGTTAAGGAAAACAAATACTAATTCGTCGTCTCAAAGTAACACAGTTGTATTGTTCGTAAATAATTACGGTTAGGTATTAATAGTAGTTAATTACAACGCGAAAATCAAATCAGTGGTTTTATTCTCAGCTTACACCACCTTTTTTTTATTTACGCGGGAATAGTAAATTTTCTACTGTCTTCAGAAGTATACAATCGTGATAAAACTGTCTGTGGTGCCCCGTGATGATATGTATTCAAACTCGGTCCTAAGGATCTGAAGTTAGGAGTGTTGCCTATTGCACCGAGAGTTGATAACGTGTTTGTTTCTGGTTCTTTTGTTGACAGTCATGAAATGAAGCGGAATGTGACAACGCGCATATAACAAGTACTTAAGATGCCGAAGTTTGTTGGTCGATAATTGCTCAGGATTAGTGTTTTGATAACGCTTCACTTGTAAGTGACCTGTCTGTGTTAACATTTGTAACGAACTGCCATATTCTATATTTGGTAGCAAAGGATCGCCTTGTAGAGTCACGAGCCATTTCGCGTGCAAACTCTCAACGACTGAAACAACAACTTCACCAACTGGCACGCGCTATGTGGGATGCAATAATACCTCTAGCGTCCCACCGTTTTCCCGTCTGAACGCACGAGCCCACATGAGCAAGTGAGCTTACGGTGCCAAGGCCGGTGAACATGCACCAGCGTTGGAGCTGAAGCCGTATCTTCGCAATTAGCAAAGGAATGCCACCCGAATGAGTAATGAAGCCTAAGAAGATCGTATCATCGTTATGCAGAGGTGGTATTTCAACAACCAAAATGTAAACCCAAATTATTCAACAAAAACATATTTGTGTATGTTCGAAACCTAAGTCATAATGTGTCATTTTAGAGAAGAAAACAGGACCACTGATAAGATAAACCGTTAGAATATGATTTTTTTTATTTCCCAGCAATAAACCGTTGCCGCAAAACAAAACAACAATAACAAAAAAAAAAAAAAAAAAAATCCTTCCGGTCTTAGGACCGCGGATGCGTTAAAAGAGTGGAGGTTAATTCCACTATTCAATAAGAGCATTCCAAGCGTTGGCGATGGGTGCTGTCTTACCTTTAGTCTATCAGTTTAAAATTATGAACGACTAGCCCTTGTGTAGCTTTGTGTGAATATCCAGAACCTACCAAACGTAATGTTTCGAAAACAGATAATGAGTCCATGAATTACGCAGACCTATGTAATACTTTTCTGCTTTGAACGTATAAAGAAATAACAGAAAGCAACGTTAGCCTTTAGTCAGGATAATATCAAGTATATGTTGTAAATACCTTTCTACTTACAATATGCGAATAATGTCAGACATTGATAAACACGCATGAATTGCTTTGAAGCTAAACTGTCTTGTTCAGCTTCGTGTTATACATTTCAAAAAAAAATAAAAAATAGAATAACAACGAAGGTTGACGGTATCAGTTACTTTAATATGTCCGAATGGTTCGAGATTAAATAGTAATTCCGTTTAATCTGTAAATATTGTGTTAAAGGGAAGAAAAGCACTTCAGTTTTTCCAACTGTTGTCATAATTATAAATTGTACTCAGTGTAAACACAATCTAATCAAAAACACCTTTATGTGTGAAAAAAAGATGCGACCGCGCCTTTTTTTCACACATAAGTCTTTTTTATTAGATATCATGACTTTTTGTCAACACATACCAACAAACCACAGAAAGTAAGAAAGTGACACTCGATAGTAATCAACATTAGTCTTAGCATCACAACCATATTATTCGGTTGGTTGGCATTTTATGAAGCAAAGCAACGAGACTATCAGCGCCAAACAACCGGTAAAAAATCTCAAAAGTCAAAGATTATAAAATGTAAACATAAATCAAGTATAATTATCTATGCTAATTGCTTAAGCTAACATCACGTGATGTTAAACACTCATTAATTAGGAGAATTTTATAAAATTTAACAAATATGTATTTAAAGGTTGACAATGAATAATCAATAATAACCGTCCTCCCGTATCATTATTTTGAAAACTGTTAATCTAGTTTGCTTGGTCTAACTAATATTTATGTCTGTACGTACTTTCACTTTATAATTTTGCTACTCTAAATTAGCCGTCTTTAATCCGAATGTTAAATATAAAAACAGTCCACTTTTACTCTTAGGTGAAGCTGTAGTAAAAATATTAAACCGATAGCTCACGTGACTTTTTACGTACGTGTGCGCAAAAATTTTCGTTAAATTTTAGTGGTTTTTGTTGAATAGTTTTGCACTTATGGCTTATATTTACGCCAAATGAGACTCCTGGTTGTAGGTTATAAAGATCTATCAGTGTACTAAAGTTGGAAAACAAATCCACAAAAGTTAAGTATGTTTTTCTGTGAAATAAAATTTCCGTACTTTTGGTGCGAAGAAGAAAAATATAGAAAGAAACTCAATTAACATTGGAGGTGTTATATCTCAGCTATTTCTTAATGGATTGTCTTGGAATTTGGGAAGTGAAGTAAGAGTTTAGTAAATCACATTCACTGAAAATATGTGATAGTATGGATTACCACAGTCCGAGATACAGAAGGTGGAAAATCGGTAAACTATCACTCCTGTTGATAACACACTGTGTCTTGCAGGTTGTTTTTTGGCCGCAAGACACACTACTGTGAGTCTTGATTTAGGTAATTAAAATACACATTGTTTTATTTTATCTTATAGATTAATTAGAGTCTTCTTTAAAAATATAAAACATATGCAGAATAGGCGGATGAGAAATCTTACAAGGAAATAGCGGAAACGTTGAATTGAAGTCATAGAAATCTTACAAGGCAATAGCGGAAACGTTGAATTGAAGTCATAGAAATCTTACAAGGCAATAGCGGAAACGTTGAATTGAAATCATTGAAATTTTACAAGTCAATAGCGGAAACATTGAATTGAAGTCATAGAAATCTTACAAGCCAATAGCGGAAACGTTGAATTGAAGTCATAGAAATCTTACAAGGCAATAGCGGAAACGTTGAATTGAAATCATTGAAATTTTACAAGGCAATAGCGGAAACATTGAATTGAAGTCATAGAAATCTTACAAGGCAATAGCGGAAACGTTGAATTGAAGTCATAGAAATCTTACAAGGCAATAGCGGAAACGTTGAATTGAAGTCATAGAAATCTTATAAGGCAATAGCGGAAACATTGAGTTGAAGTCATGGCGAATTTCAATACGTCACACAGCTGCATCTTTTTTTCGGTAATGGATAATTTCTTTTGGTCATTCTGTAAAGAAAACTTCACTCTTACGGAATGGCTTTTGATTTGTTCGTATTTAACACCAGTGGCTTAAAACTTGATGATAAAATGCTTCTGTTATATTTCCTAAGTAATAACGAAACATAATGCTATTTATAATTGCTGTCTGTTTCAATGATTACACACACATATATATATACACTTATTTTGAAGAAACAGCAACATCACTTGTATCAACCATTTCCTTAAAAGGATTTCCACATTTCGCTCATCATGTCGTTACACATCCTGTATCAATTTTTTTCGTAATGTGTGGGCAGGGTCGTACCCCAGTTTCTGTTTGGTACAATTCTACCAGCTTTTACAACTTTGATACTAGTAATCCATCATTTCGGGTTCCGGTAAATTCGACTCCTTCACAAAAACCAACTTAAAAACTCAGACATTTCGCTAGCTTCTGCCCTGCTTCCTTCAAGACAATGCCACCTCTGTACATAGTTAAGTGCCCAGTGCTTTACCGACTCGAAAGTTCTTTTTTTAATCTCGTTGCTTGCCTTCATTTCAGATCTGGAAAATTGTCGGCGCGGTTTTTCTTTACCCAGCCATGAAATCCTGTCAATCCTGTATCCACTGCACAACAGTGCCGAAAACTGGATAGACATTCGCATAAATATGATATGGCGTAGTTTCTGTGAACTGAATTCGTTGATTCCAAGTTGTATTATTCAGGAGCTGTTATACTCAAATTTAGATTCTATAAGCAGGGTAAAGAGAATTCATATATGTAGCCTACTTGACAATTTCAGCCTAGAAACTCGAATTTTTTTTCCAATGATTATTTATTGCGTTTCAATCATTCCGCGTTTGAGTTTTCTTGTATATTTATTTATGTTTGTTTGTTTGTTTGTTTTGAAGCTACACGAGGGCTATCTGCGCTTGTCGTCCTTAATTTAGCAATGTAAGACTAGAGGGAAGGCAGCTATTCATCACCGCCTACCGCCACCTCTTGGGCTACTCTGTTACCAACGAATAGTGGGATTGACCGTCACATTATAACGCACCCACGGCGATCATGTTTGGTGTGACGGGGATTCGAACCCGCGACCCGCAGATTGCGAGTCGACCGCCTAACTAGCTGGTCATGCCGGGCCTATTTATTTATGACATTAAAACTTTTGGCCAATCTGCTATACGTACAAGTAAAAACACAAGCTATTTAGCCCTGAATGATATAGTTAACGTACTTATGATCAGAAGTTCTAATAATCTATACAAGTCTAACTAATCATCCACTCAGATAATTCTGTCATTCTGCTGAGTTGTGCACGTGTGTCAAAGCACTCTGAGTAGGATAATAATTTATCATCATGTAGTAAAATCCTTTAACTTCACTAGTATCTATGGGAAGAGGGTGAGGGAGATTACAAACTAAAACATGCACTTTGTCTTCAAATTACTTTATCCCGCAGATTATGCTGTTTGTTTCTTCAGGGACGTTTGCAAATAAAACTGAAATATCATTTTATGTTCTAAAAACATATTCGAGATTATTATTCTTAAACATTTATGAATATTGGTTAGCCTGACATTGTAATTACAACCAAAATTATCTTAATATAGTAGAAACTAATGAAGGAGTTTTGGTTGTTCTAATAAATAAAATACATTAACATAAACCACTTAAAGATCTTGACATTTATAATAACAATATTGCTTTGAATCACCAGAACTATGGATAACCTTGCTTTTCTCACTGATATTTTCGGCTGTAAATTTGAATCATGATTTATGTGTAGGAACGCTCTCCAGTGGCTCAACGATAAGCCTAAATGCTTATAACGCTAAGAACATAGTTTCGATACCCGTGGTGGGCACAGTATAGATAGCTCATTGAGTAGCTTTTGCTTAACAGCAAACAAAGGTATAGGAATAGTAGCAATGTTTGATTTCTGTATATACAACACTAGTCACGAAACTTGGTCTGTCGACTGGATTTTACACCGTATTTAGCAAATTTCTTAATTCATCGAATAACTGATTTTGTTTGTAAGTAAAAATATATGTAGTATGATTTGGATCATGTAATATTTTCTTCAATTCTTATTTGAAATCAGGGATGAAAGAGAAGTACGAAAAGAAAAAAAAGCTCTTTTGTATTCATTCAGATGCAAAATCTTCTCATTCATATTTTGATTTAAATCTCTACCTTATTGTATCTAATAGGTATTCCAGCCATCAAGGCCTAACTTTGTTGGAAAGTGGTATGTGGATAAAAACAAAGCTAAATTAATTACCATAGTTGTTAATAATAGTATATGTACATTTATTGGATAAAATGTGTGTATGTGTGGGGGACAATAATCAGGTAAAATAAACACCAAAAAAAACCTGTAAATTACGACGGCTTATCTGATAAAAGTAGTGAAAACTAAAACAAAAATACATTATTAAAATATGAAAATTTTGATCTAGCCGTTTATTCCTGAAAATATACTGACTGCATGTTTTTCGTTTCAACTAAAGTTTAATAAGAAGAGAAAATATTACTGGTAATTATTTTGTTTTTAATTGGGGGGGGGGTCTAAATGAAGGTTGACAAAATTTCCATCGATTAATGAAAATAATGTTAATTAATGATTTGAATATCTGGATTTAATAAAGAAAAAATATTTACAATCAGTTATTGACGTAACATTGAAATTTAATTATAATTAACAATTTTATTTATTGTCTACATTGGATGACATTTAAGTGTGTGTGTGTGTTACGTGAGTTTATACCTTATGCACAAATGAGCTTAAACGTTTTTTTTTTTGGTTTGTTTGAAGTTAAGCACAAAGCTACACAATAGACTATCTGTGCTCTGCCCACCACGGGTATCGAAAACCGGATTATAGCGTTGTAAGTCCGCAGACATACTGCTATGCTACTGGGGGGGGGGGCTTTAAAACCAGTACCCTTTTTTAAACCTTTTGGAATTGGTTCTGGTTGTGGGTTTGTATGTGACGTCATTTCCCAATTAAAAAAAATATTAATAATTTTGAAACTGTTCAACATTTTTCTAATAACTCGTAGAATGACTAATTGTTCCAATAATACGCTGTTAGAGACTGTGATTTTTTTCGTGTGTATCTTAAATTAACGCTATTCCGTAGAGTTTTTGGTATTGGAATAATATGGTTATTTTGCATAAGTATTATGTGGTATTTATGTTACAATGCTGCGTAAAATATTTTAACAACGTATAGGTAGATAACAAATGAAAATATTTAGAAAAGTCAATAAATCACGTGAAATTAATTTCACGGTTCTCAGGAATCTCCATCTTTACTCAAGATTGTTTGTAATTATAAACTGTTTTTCTATACTTTGCTATAGATTTTAGTCAATGTAATTAATTCCACTCAAGGCTAACAGTCGTAGGATGAGTTGAACGAAATGTCAAAGGTAAAGACTTTAATAATGAAATACATTCAAGTTATTCTCTGTAAGTTAGGCTTAGCTTTTAATCACGATTTATTATTTTATTTTCAGCAGTTATATTTTGAATAGAGTGATTTTATAATTTTATGAAAAATGGTCATTATCAGATCAGATAAAAGTTAAATCAGAAAGTGAACAAAACGGCAATTAAAAACTAAACATTTTAAATTGAGTGATTAAAAAATATGCTAGGTAGCCGCTGAGCCATAAAAATGTATACATGTGCTTATCCCTGTTGTAAAACAAGTTATATTTGTGGTTGTTTTTCCTCAATGTAATGTTTTGATGTCCCAAGAGAGTATATTTTGTAAGTGTCTGTAGCACATGTGCAACACGTGTCTCACTCAGATGGCACGTGTTATACATCTAAGAACTAGCGTTACGTCACCAGTTCTATTCATTAGGATTTGATTGGAAACAGGTCAAACGTTTTATTGATACTTTTAATTCTATGCGTCCATGTAAAGTGAGACACCCCACAGCTTATTTCCTGGGTTTCCGGTTCTTGTCTGCGCTTTACACAAATGATCTCTAAACGTTTAGTGGTGGACACTTTAGTACACTTTGTTGCCTAGGGAAAATGCTGGCAAGGCTCCAGAATAGTGTTGGCTTGCAAAATCCCTCTCATTTGTCGGTAGATTCTTCAGAAGTTTTAGAGGGGGAAGGACCCTGTCACTTAGCGGGAACGAAAAAAAAACTGCTGCCACACTCATCTTGCCCCGTGACGTTACGTTAACCACAAGCATGATTTTATACTGCCTAACTACTTTTTTACATCGGCGATTTTGTATCAAATTTCAATAACGTATACGTGTAAGATAATATATATATATATATGTATTTGAGGAACACACGAATGGATAGGCCAAGACACGAGAAAGGAAGCACAGTAGAAAATATGATACAAATGAAAAGGAAAGTTAAAATATTTTAGAATAGAGGATAATGCTGTTCATATAAAAGTGGAGGAAGGAGCTAACAGTACACAAAGACGTAGATGAGATAGTTTGAGAGGGAAACAAGAAAAGTGAAGAAGAGGAAAGGAAACTTCGAAAACCTAGAAGTCATTGAACTCAAGATTAAAAAGGGGGTGGATAAAAAAAAAGGTTGAGTAAATGATAGATTTAAATGAAAAGATTAATAAAAGTAAATTTAAAGCAAGAGGAAGTTCGCGATTTTTTTTACACTGACGAGTCATTTGTAGACACCACATATGAAAGCAAGATTTAAAATCGAATAAAGATGTTCTTGAACACAAGTAATCAAGTAAAATGTTTCGTACTTTAGAATAGAACATTTGTTTGTTTCAGAAGTTTTGCGCAAAGCTACTTATCTGCATATAGCCGTACCTAATTTTGAGCATATAATCCAAAGGGAATGCAGCTTGTGAAAAGTACCCACCGCCAACTCGTGGGCTTCTCTTGTGAGAATGAAAAATGGGATTTTACATTCGCTATTATAACTCCCCAAAGTGCGAAGTGCGTTTTTGCGGTAAGAGCCGTGAACCGTAAATTATCGGATTCACAGTCCGAGCACGCTAACCACTAGGCCACGCCTTGTTGCTTAGAACAGACAAGTTAAGTGCAGAAAAGCGGAGTAAAAATGGAATAGCCCATTGAAGGGTTTGTTTGTTTGTAGTTAAGCGCAAAGTTACACTATGGGCTATCTGTGCTCTGCCTACCACGGGTATCGAAACCCGGTTTCTATCGTTCTAAGTCCGCAGACATACCGCTGTGCCACCGGGGAGGGGCATTAAAAGGGAAATAAAGGCAAATGAAGGAACAAGTAAATGTTTGTTTGTTTTGTTTGTTTTTGAATTTCGCGCAAAGCTACACGAGGGCTATCTGCGCTAGCCGTCCCTAATTTAGCAGTGTAAGACTAGAGGGAAGGCAGCTAGTCATCACCACCCACCGCCAACTCTTGGCTACTCTTTTACCAACGAATAGTGGGATTGACCGTCACATTACTAACGACCCCCACGGCTGAAA
>NW_013665787.1:446135-448330 GCF_000517525.1 Limulus polyphemus | reverse complement strand
GGGTAGGTATCGACAAGTTGTGAAAGAAACAAAAATATTTAGAAAGTAAATTAATACTGATTTACATTTTGGCATATTATAATACGTATGGAAATTTTAATAGGAAAATATATAAGTATTTACATGTTTATAACATACATATTTTGTGATATAAATATCAATACGTGCACTAAAATAAACCAGTTTTGTTTGTAATTAAGCACAAAGTACACAATGAGCTATCTGTACTCTGTCCACTACTGGTATCGAAACCAGAATTCTAGCGTTGTAAGTCCGCAGACATATCGCTATGCCACTGGAGGAGGGTGCAACCAGTTTTGTAACTCAGAAGCAAAACCATTGCAGTTATTTTCCGTGATAGATAAGTATGGTTTGATTTCTTTTATTTCCATCAACGCGAATAATTATAATAAATTAATACAATAGCTTTTACTAACCACATTCGAAACTTAACTAGTTAACGTATCAATTAACCGTAAAAAAGTAAATGAATTTCAGTTAGAATATCCTTCAGTTGATATTTCAGATCTTGAATATGTTCAAGATGTTTATATATGATTTTCAGCTTGGGTGAGTTTATTCAACGTGTATTAGCTTCCTCCGAGCATCAAATGTTCGTATACAACCAATTCTGCTTTTAACTTCAACAAAACTCGTTTAAGTAATAACGCCTTTGGTGGAATCTGTGTTATTCCGGTAAAAGTTTTGGAAGAGTCTGTTTTACAGCAACATTTATGTGAGACTTGAAAGTGATCAGCTAATATTAGTCGGGCTTTGACGCTAGAACACCGTCATTAAGTTCATTTTAGGTCACGGATGCCAGTGTATAAGTAACGGTCATCAATCACGAAGCAATTCTTATTTTTCATTTCTAGCTTATGCGTACATAAATCACTTCAAGGCTCATAATAACATTTAGCATTATATTAATTCTTGTCGTTATTTCAGCTTAAACAGTGGATTATGCTTAGCATAAATTCAAATAATGTTTTTTCTAAGGCAACATTAATTTGTATTTTGAGCGAATAGAAATTAACTCAGCAACCATCTTGAGAAAGTAAAAACTAACTAGTGGTTCAGCCCGTACGTCTGTAGGCTTATAACGCTAGAAATCGTGTTTAGATACCCGTGGTGGGCACATCACAGATAGCCCATTGTGTAATTTTGTGCTTAATCACAAACAAACAAAAACTAATATCAGGGAGAGATGTGGCACTTCATCTCGTGACCTTTATCTTTGACCTTTACCTTTGACCTTTTGCAGTTTGGAAAAGCTACCAAACTCCTTCCCATGGGCAAATTGAAGTGTTCACACTACAACTATTTGCATTCATCTCTGTTTTTTATTCACTCATTTATGGTATAAATTAACTGTTTGCTTCTGTTTTCTCTCATAAGATATTTAAATATTACAGTTAAAATGTAGAAAGGACCAGTTTATGTTATTGTAACTGGATATACTGGCATGTGGACAACAGATATGCACTCTAATTTCGGGCTCTCAAAATCTAGACTACGTTGTTACTGAATTGATTGATTTAGAGTGTGCTCGTCATTTGAGACTTCTGTCGTTATGTTAAAAATACGGAATATGAATAATTATAAAGTTTTATTTTTTGCTTTGTTTACACACTATTTACATCCTTTCTCCAAGGGCGTAAAAAATGAGAGTGCGGGAGCATCCCCTGACCTGATGTATAGGGGTGCTGCGGACCTGTTGGTTTTATTAACATGTTTTAACATTATATTAACAACCGAATGCATAGTGTCCAGGGTTTACAGTTTTGTTAAATGACTTTCAAGACTAACAAAGCTTGGATGTAATAGTACATGTAGAAATAGCTCGTGTTCACCAAACTTACATAGTGAAACCACAGATAGTTTCCTTTCATGTCATACTTGAACTAATTACTTAACACGTGCCAGAATGTCACAAACACGAAGTTATAACAATCAGTTTTATTCTGTTGAAGAATGCACTGTTCTTCGTGTTCTAAAATGGTTGCCTTTCATGTCACATTTGAACTAATGACAAGTGACTTGATACTAGCAATCCGGATATTTATAGTGAAAAAAAAAAGATCTCTATGAAATTACGTGTGGGTAATTAAAATCGGAGCCCGGCATGGCCAGGTGGATAAGGCGCTCGACTCACAATCTGAGGGTCGCGGGTTCGAATCCGCATCCCACCAAAC
>NW_013665787.1:435306-445800 GCF_000517525.1 Limulus polyphemus | reverse complement strand
CGCAGATAGCCCTCGTGTAGCTTTGCGCGAAATTCCAAAACAAACAAACAAAACAAAATCGGAGTTTTCGATAACAAAGTTGCAGTCTTAATTTACAGAAGGAAATACATTGGTGAACACGTTACCTACAACGACGAATAGTTTAGAAGCCAAAGTATGTTCTCTGACCAACACCTGCAATTAGACACGGATATGTCGGTTCCTAGAACTCACAATGAATAGGTGAAACTACTTTGTCATAAACGTATAATAACCTAGCATATTATTAATGCTGTTCGGGGCATGCGTTTCTCGACATTTTTTGGTAACCTCGTACAATAGAGGGTACGATGTTTTTTGAAAATTATGGTGTGTCTTTAACGATGATAACCAGTTCTGTAGAAAAGGTTAAAGCACGTAAGGTGGAGAGGAATAAAAGGGAAAATTACTAGGCTTTTAAAACCCAAATTAAATGGTGAACCTACTGCACTGCTGTGTACTAAGTACCGCTCAGCTTATGGTTGAAGTGACACAGAATGAAAAATTGTTATCTTATGTAAAAGCCACACGGTAACGCATTTTACAACAGCAATCACATCTCGTATTTTCGAGCAAATTGTCATTGGCTCTACTGCCACTGGCCCGCGGTTAGAGCTTCTACTTACAACACCTGTCAAGCCTTGCACCAGTGAGGTTGAATTATGACTGAAAAATGCCGGGTGAGCCACCAATCTTGATTTCAACCGTGTATTTTACTGATATCAATGGGCTTAACCGCATCTTCAAACGAGTAATAAGTCGCCCAGCGGATACGCGGAATTTCAGCCTATCGAGTTATCGCAAGTCTCTGCTCAAAGTCGTCTCTTTTAAACACGCCTTAGCGTATCATGAGACACTACTACGACATTATATTTCTGATGTTCTTGAACAATGAATAAAGATAAGAAGATAAATATTTACACAAACAACAAATACAAAGAAAATTATAAATAGTGAAGCAACATTCGCGTTGCAGATTAAAACTCAAGAAGGCAACAATATTCTTTTATTTGAATTGTAAAGGCGATTCCCAATAACTTGATGACTAAACGCAGACACGTGAGTAAAATCATTTTCTATAATTAACATTTTGCCTTTCACTTGTGTGTGTAATGATTGTTTTAACTCCATCCAAGTTAATCCTTTCACTTCATGGCGATATGATACAGATTCTTTTATGCTATCTGTAATGTTTTAAGTACTTCTTAAAATATATTGCACCATTTTTAAAATATTAACCTTCCAAAACTGTTACAAGCAGTCAAACGGTCCTAAGAGGAATTGATATGAAGAAACCTAGGAGCATACACTAAAAGAAGAAGAAAAAAATCGAAATCAAGTAAATAATGAATTCAAACCCGTGATACTGAGCCAAGGTCTCAACACCGGACAAAAACATGCATGCCGCCTTCATTCCCATGTTACTGAACTTTTAGTATAATTCTGTGGCTTCGGGCGATTATTGCTTCAGTTTGAGCAAAAGCGAAATACATTTTTTTTTTAGAAATATATCGATAAGCACATGTTTTGAACCAACCTACTGGACAGGTCTTGTTGATAAAAGGCTTAAGGCAATCGTGACTTATTAGCTAAAGGTGGGATGTGATCGTGTTATCTTTGTGGCGCCTCTTCTTCGGTCGTTTGTTGCCGAAGTTGAAGGTTAATCACCACAGCGTATTCTACGTAAACATACGGAGCGAGTGCAAGAGATATGATTATTGGATTTAAAATTTTAACAGTGCGTTAAGCCTACTCGTGGAACGTTTCCACAGAAAAACACTGGATGAGAATCGTTATACAAAGTTGACAGTGTTGCAAAAATAAGTTGTATTTGTACGCGGTGATTTCCTATGATATAAAGTGCGATTGATTATTTTTGATATTCTATGGTATTGCCTTGTATATCTTATAATGCGTTTTATCGTTTTAAATTAAGATAACACACTGAGAACTAACCTTTATATCAGTGACTGATATTACTGGTACGAACAATTGCTTACTTCTGTAGTATCTCGTATTAGCCAAGACAAACATTACTCATATTTCTTATTATGTAATTTTATAATATTCACCAAACAAATCAATGACAAATGATCCTTTAATAAAATATTTTGGAAACATCGTTACAGAGAAACCACCTTTAAACTTTCTTTACAACGATATGAAAAATACCAAATTTGATTCAATATGATGCCTCATTCTGAATAAATGTTTTAAATGTTGGTAGATAAAGATCAGTCTTTCTATGGGGAATTCCCATCAATTGTAGCTAAAAAAATACTCCTTTTATTTGAAGGTTACGTATTCCATTATTTTGTATCAATCTTTTTTTCTTGGAAAGTTTTTGATGTCTCATTAGCTTTTGTATTCAAACCAAATGTGTCATTTTATACCTTCTTTTTTTTATCATGACTTCAACCAAATTTTTCAATCTTTTCAGTTAATTAGAATTTACCTTGCTCAGAGAAGGTAATTAGTTAACTTACTCATGCCCCCCAGTGGCACAGCGTTATGTTTGCGGACTTACAACGCTAGAAACCGGGTTTAGATACCTGTGGTGGGCAGAGCACAGATAGCCCATTGTGTAGCTTTGTGCTTAATTGTAAACAAACAAACAAACTAACTAACTAATTTACTCATATGGATTAAATTTAAGATGTTAGGAAAATTATATAATGTCTCAGTATTAATTGTTTCAATAATCATCAAATTCCCGTGTTTCTAAATGTTATGATGACGAAAATTCGAAACTTTTTTTTTAAATTAAATACTGTTTGCATCTGTGTAGATGAAAAGAATATTGTTCGACTGTTCGTGTATAAAATGATATCGACAAATAGGAGGAAACTAGTAAGAGACCGAGTTCTTTAGAAACTATTGTAGCCCATGGGTTTGTTTTCTCTTGTATTTCGCCCTTCCCCTCCAGTGGCACAGCGGTATGTCTGCGGAGTTACAACGCTATAAACTGGGTTTAGATACCTGTGCTGGGCAGAGCACAGATAGCTCATTGTGTAGCTTTGTCCTTAAACTACAAACAAACTTCACTTGGATTTCAAAATTCTTGTGTTCTAAAATTATATATAAGAGCTAAATGTTTTTTGTTGGAGGCTAGGCATTGCCCATTGGTTAAAGTGCTCGAACTGTGAATCAGAGGATTCTAGGTTCCCAACCCGTCATTGTAAAAAACTTTCCTTCGCACTTTCAGACCGTGGGAGATACTATGAATGTTAAGGTTTAATCCCATTATTCGGTCAGATATGTTTTGTTTGTTGTTACGCATAAAGGGCTGTCTGTGCTGTGCCCACCACTGGTATCGAAGCCCAGTTTTTAGCGTTATACGTCTTCAAACGTACCGCTGAACCACTAGAGAGCAGTGTGACAAGAGTAGTGCTGTTGTGTAACTTTGTGCGAAATTCTGAAATAAACTGTTTTCTTGGAAATCTATATTCCAAAATTATTGTTGAATAATATTAGGAAATATCGTCAGTTGGAGTTTCAAAAAATGCTATGATCAAATTACCTTGTTTATGTAGTAATTACAGTGAAAAAGTTAACATTTTCTATGCTAAAATTCGAGATGGCGTAAAAATAAAGGTGTATATATATATATATTGGTTGTTATTTTTTGTTTGAAGTTAAGCACAAAGCTACACAATGGGCTATCTGTGCTCTGCCCACCACGGTATCGAAACTCGGATTCTAGCGTTGTAAGTCCGTAGACATACCGCTATGCTACTGGGGGGGGGGGGCATATATATATTGGAAAAGCAAATATATAGATACTGATAATAGATGTTAAAATACACTTAAGTATTTTTTTTATATTAATTTACAAAGTCTGTGCATTTCGAAAAAAATATAGATTGTTTTAAATGCTTATTAACCAGTATTTGCAACAACGTTCTTTGCATAATAGTTTGTCTTTGGTAGAAGCGTAATAATTCTACGTTTTACATTTCCTAGGCCCAGGTTCAAACCCGGTCCTCGAATCCAAAGTTTAAGCTTTTAATGAGAATGTAATCGCTTCATAAATACTGAATGGCTAGATATTATAACGACTGAGCCGGAATTCAACGTAATGAGCTTGTACATACGTGTTTTCTTTGCTAATCATCCGACAGTAGCAAGCATCTATGTTTTAGGCGAAAAACAACAATAAAAAACTACTAATATGCAATAAAAACCCACCCTTTTTAAACACACAATAGTGAAGGAGAATTAACATACTCTTTGTCACAATTGTCACTCTAAGTGCATAAGTTTTTATTTTCCATCTTAGGCAAATGGCACTAGACCTGAGCTAAACAGGGTCATTTTATCTTTAGTTACTGCAGTACTTTAGCAAAAGACGGGTTCCTATGTTCTTTCATTTAGTCGTAATTATGCCTCCTCAATCCCAAAACGCCTCTTGGCGGTGTGGCGAGTTGGACTATACCAATGCGGACTTTAACGTTCCCATTTATCCTTGTTTAAATTATGGTAATTTTGGTAGATGGTAACAGCGAAATTGGTCATATTTCTCAGCTGAAAAACCATTATTTTGCATTGTAATTATATAGAAATACCAATGAAGAAAGTTTAGTAAATACTGGAACCATTTTGTATATTATCTTCCTATTGGTGCAGCGTATCCAATTTTCTGTTAATCCTAGGAGGTATGATATCAGGAACCGTCAGGGGGAACAGTATGGTGAGTGAGTGGCAATGAACCGAGTGATTCTTTTTTTTTTCCACATGCGTTAGTATCGTTTTCCTGTTCTGAGTCCTAAAGAAACATGCTTCATCATGGTAAGATATATATATATATAATTCTGTACATCTATAATTGGTTTAAGAAGGGAACGTTTTCGGTGATCTTACGTCCTAGATGCTTTAATTCTTATTATTATATAAAGTTTTCGTAGAATATTTTTGCGCAGTTGTCAACAGCATATTATAGAAAAAAACTGTAGACATTATCGAGCATCATGCAAACTTTCCAAACTGTCCAATACAAGGCATTTGTCAGTAAACTATTTCTGAAAATATTGTCATTCATAGCAGGATATAAGGTTTAGACAGATCTTTGTTTAAAGATTCGGAAGATATACATCAATCTGCTTCCTGGTGGCTCAGGGCTTATAATGCTAAAAATCTAGTTTCGATAACCGCGGTGGGCAAAGTACAAATAGCCCATTGTGCATCCTTGTACTTAACAAGAAACAAACGAAACGTATCAATCTTGGTAGATTGAATGATTATAGTAGATAATATCTATAGGATGTTTACTTTCAACTTTATTATTTACTAGCACCACTGACCTATGCATTCGCATTATTAAAATTACGAGCTTTTGAACATGCTGAAGAATGAAGAGTTTTCCAAAGTGTCAACTGTAAGGTTGAAACAAAAATCATGCATGTAACCAAATCGATAATCTCATTGGAGAAGTATAGTTTGTAAGTTTTAAAACTCAGGACGATCATTGCAGGTTTTATGTTTATTGTATCTAATCATTTTTCATTATTTGATATATAATATGCTTTAGGGACATATGAGGGCAAAAACTACTTCCAGAGAACAAAAAAGTACAATCCTAGTTTAAAATTAAAACTACATTAATATACGGAACAAACTGGGTCTAAACAGTACAACTGAATATTCATTTGTAATCCTTCCTTCAACTTTTTAGTTGTGTTTATTTTACAATGCTAGAAATGACCTCAAAATTAAAATACTTTAATTTCATTTAATTATATATACTTCACTGGAATTTATTGAACTTATCATTTTAATACTTATTAATGTGTACTAAATCTCTTGCGTAACTATGTGGCTATGGTTGGACTCATATTTAAAGTCGTTGATCGAAGGACTGAATTAGATCTTATATGCATAACTGACATAAAATTATGAAAGTGCCCTCCAGCTGACAGATCTTTGATTTAACAAAGATAGCAGAGATTTATATACAATAAGAGAGCAAGTAGCGCTTTTCGCCCCAATATTGACAATTTATACATTAGATTAAATGTTAAAGACATCTTTTATGACATCCTCCTTTAGGTTCAGTCAGCGCTTTTTTCCCCAATATTGACAATTTATACATTAGATATGACATCCTCCTTCAGTTTCAATCTTTATTACATCTCGTTTTATCCTCTTTTATCCTTGTTGAGTTAAAAGCTTATGAGATTAATGAACTGAAATGAACCTTGTCATTTTAAATTTATTTGATTTTTTTTTTCTAGAGACATACCCTTACCTCACAATCAAACAACATATCCTACTATATATAATACTATAGTTTCTGTTAATTAAACAGGTAGACCTTAGCGTTATAATCAACCATCATTTCTATACTACGATGCTATAGTTTGTCTTAATTAAACTGGTAACGCTTAGCGTTAAAAACATATTGCAACCTCACAATCAACCACTATCTCCGATTACAATGTGTTAGTTTTTTTAAAAATTAAACTGGTAGACCTTAGCGTTAAAAACATACCGCTTCTTCACAATCAACCATCATCTCCTATTATATGTCACTAACTATAAAAGACTTATTCCCTTCGTCACTCTGTCGAGAACGCTTTCACGCACCTTTTTGGTAATGTTCAACAATATACATCGTCGATTAGCAACAAAACTATCACCTGATTGTTTTTTGGCCAACTATGGTGTTTATGTTGAATGCTCAATATTCTTTCTGAGTTGTTAGAAAGGTTAGTTTTTTATTCTCTATTTTATTGATAACTTCGGTGATATAACAGCAAGATAGTTTAATTCAGAATTTTTATGACATTGAGTTGTAGCCAAAAGTAAAATAAAGTTTACCAAGTAGCGTTATTAAATTAAACTACAAATAGGCCTACTATTACTAACGTTATACAGTCAGTGTTTAAAAAGTGTTAAGTGGTGAATAAATGTTAATTAATAAATATTCGTTTGGTATTTTAACACATATATTATCTACTTGGCCTTAAAACATAAAGAAAAATAAACGTTTATTACTATCAAATATCTTTTTCCCTTTGTAAAGACAAAAGAGTTGAAAAATTTGTGTCGGACTGTCCGCACTATGTTTTCTACTTCCTGACCTAGGATACAGTGCAAAGGCTCAAGAGTGATATTTAAGTTTTTACTAAAAACGTGGCGACTAAAGAATTACTTCGAGACTGATGAAATAAGTGAAGAGTAGGTGAATTTTGGAGGTACAGACAAATTCGTTTTAGTTAAATTCTACAATTTTAGTTAATCATTCAACAGTTGTTTCCTGTCATTTTTAACGCGCTTATATATATATATATAATACTATAGTTTCTGTTAATTAAACTGGTAGACTTTAATGCTAGAAACATATACCGCTACCACACAATCAACCACCATCTCCTACTACAACGTGGCAAGCACTTAACACTGTTGTTCGAGAAACAATCGAGATTTGTAATTTATACTTTGAAATGTCAGTTCAATATATCGAAGCAGAGGTTAAGAACCGACATTAAGAGCATTATGAACAGTAGTAAATGACAGAGAGACTTTTTATTATGCTTTAAAATTTTGGAAATTTCTTTCTAAGAAAACTTGGCTGATGTCTGATATTATCAGATACATTAATGTAGACAGATTTTAATCACAAAAACACTACTCGATGATTATAATCCATGTTTTATATAGCGTTTGGATAGCAGAGTACACATTACATACTAGAACACATCTTTATCGGATAATATTAAAGATAGTCACCATATTAAAATAGGTGTTTATGAGTATTATCTACATGTCTGTTAGAGCGTATAATCCATGTTTTATATAGCGTTTGGATAGCAGAGTACACATTACATTCTAGAGCACATCTTTATCGTATAATATTAAAGATAGTCACCATATTAAAATAGGTGTTTATGAGTATTATCTACATGTCTGTTAGAGCGTATAATGCATGTTTATGAAGAATTGTAGTTAAAACGATGGAGTGTTAAAATATATAGCGTCTATAACCTCGGCAATCACCCACTTATTCTTGGTGACGCCAAATGTCTCTTCCCCTTTACTTTTCAAATTACAAGTACCATCTCGCCATCTTGCATTACATGTGGCAGCTTAAGAACTCTGTGTAAACATTGGACGTGAAAAAATTCCGCACGCTTGCTTAACCTACTTTTTATGTTGTAGCTGAGCTGATAAAAAGAAAACTCGAAGTACTATACTGAAATTAGTAAAACCAAACTAATAAAGCGATACCAGCATTAACCGCCCCTCGCAGGCCATTAATCACCATCGTAATCTATCCACTCTAGAAGATATTTGTCTAAATAACAGCGTTAAGATGTTCTTACTCTTGCAATTACTAACCTTAACAATTATCCTTTTGCTCATTTATCATTTTCATCTTTGACCACAATCGTCAGCAATGACAACTATTTTGCGAAAATGTCTCAAAAATGAAACTTAATTCAAAGAAAGATTAATAGCATTCGATACGTGAATGTAAAGTTAAAAAGTGTGTGTGACAGTATAAGAAACATACAAACAGCCAGAGCGAAGCCCTGTCCTAGTTCATGCCCCAATAGAAAATGTTTTTAGGCTTTTTTAGTCAATTACTATTGAACATCCACCATGAGTTTGTTGGTTTTACAAGCCACTTTTGAAAGCTTCTGTGATTATGTTCTAGAGCTGGTTAATATCTGTGTTTAAAATAAAAAATATGTATATTATGTATGTGCATGAGGTAATGTCCTTTTAATAGAAGTATCATACTTAGAAATATATCTTATTTAAAATAAACGAATGTTTAATCTTAAAGAGTTATCCATATTTAACATAGGTGTTTAATAAATAAAATACAGAAAAGTACTTGAATAATTACGGATTAGTGAACAACAATGAAATAAAGTCTGATGAAGATTCCCGAAGAGAATTGAAAGTTAGCTAAAACAAACACTGGATGCAAGATATCAGCGTTGTGTAAGCCTATTGTCTTTAAGGTACTTTTTTATTTTGTGCATTTGAAACAATAAACCGTCGACATTACGACTCTTAAAGATACCGAGTACGCCATCGACATGTTTGCGCCACAGTTTTATAAAACCTGTGAAAGAATTTAATCTAAAGATTTACTCGTTTAATGGTTAAGTTATCTATAGACGATGAGACTGAAAAATTCATAGCGTTTCTGTAACGTTGCTAATAAATGACACCTTTAGTGCCCCCTGGTGGCTCAGAGGTAAGTGCGAGGACTTACAAAATCGGGGGTTCGATACCTTCAGAGAGAAAATCATACAATTACAGGTTTCATACAAATAAAGAGAGGTACGTTCAGTGCAATTTGGTCATATTGGGGTCTTGTTTGTGAATTTGGCGAATTATTTATTATTTACTCAGAAAGAATGGTTTCGTAAGTGTAAAGGTTTATTTCTAGGTTTGAATCGGACATTTTGTCGAACGGAAGATTATGTTTGGTTTGTTTATAAAGTTCTTAACATTCTACTTTTCATTTTTTCAGCAGATGTCGCCTACCAGAAGACGCCATTAGCAGCAAGTATAAAATTCCCAACGACAGAAAGAAACAAGGTTCCTTCATCTGATTACCTTATTCTTAACTCGCCAGTTTCCTTCTCCTCGCACTACAAGTCGAAGCAAGTTCTTCCGGATCTAATGAATTCTTCAACAGTGCACACTCTTCCTCAACCCATATATCCTCGACCGCAACTGCCACTGGCCCCTCTTCCTCTTCTGCCTGCGTACGCAATGGCTGGTTGTGGCCATCAGTTCAGTGCATATCCTTTTCTTTTTGCCGCCCATTCTTTTGGGCAAACCCCCATTAAACCAGACTCCGTAAAAGGTGTAGACGTTTCAGGTATGACATTAGAAAAAATCTCCCAGAAACTCGTTAATGTAAACACCCGACCAGTGGTATCTAATATTTTAGGTACTACCAAACATAAGGTTTCGAAGTTTGACTTTTCTCGGCTGGCAGAATCCGCAACCACCAAAGATGACGAGGTAGCTTGCAAGGAAACTTATCACTGCCAGAAGACAACAGGAGTTGATAAAAATATTTCTAAGGAATCCTACCACTCCCAGATTCCATCAATCATTCAATCGACAGCTTCTCTTCCAGTAATAACAAGTCATTCATTTCCGTTTATGACACCTTATTACAGCATCGGACCGATTGGATTTGGTGCGGAGTTCTTCGAACGGAAGGGTCCTAGAGGTAGAGGGTCATCAAGGCCGAAAAAAGAGTTCATCTGTAAATTCTGCCAGCGTCGCTTCACCAAGTCTTACAACCTGTTAATACACGAGAGAACGCACACGGACGAACGACCTTACACCTGTGACATTTGTCATAAAGCTTTCCGGAGACAGGATCACCTACGTGATCACAGGTAAATTTCCATAATATTTCTTTTTGTTTAGGCATAAGCATTAATACGCACTTTTATGGAATATTCTATTGATATAATTTTTCAAGCCCTTTATCTGATTGTT